>NW_015536587.1:782208-787587 GCF_001515605.1 Sinocyclocheilus anshuiensis
ATATATGTAATTCTAGCATTCAATAAAGTATGATGTATTTGTTATTATAAATACAATAAATAATTTTATTAATGATCATTATTATTATTGCTATTGTTGTTTATGCCATTTTATTTATGAAAAGTTGTTTTGCAGTTAAAATGTTTGCAAATTAATTTCCATACTTTTGAACTTTGTGTAATTCTATTACCTATTATGTTATTTACTCAATATGGTATTATCTTACTTAAAATATTATGTATAATCATGAAAGTAATCAATATACTAATCAATATGCTGAATTATTCCCAATACTGGATGTCTTAATGAGGATTGTATGTATGAGGGCCTTTCCATTGGGCAGTACCGGTGGTTTCCATTGGATTGTACCAGTGAACTTAAATAACCCAATGAACTCTGGGTGATTTCCAGAAGGTGACAGGAACAAGTAAACAGATTTGATGGATGTCCCATGGGACCACAGCCAACCAATGGGAAGCGGCAAAATGAAAGTTTTTAAAAAATGGTTGATTTGGCCAAATTCCACCATTAAAAGATGGACCAGGTGTGCTAGTAATAAACTGTGGCAAACCAGACAGGCATAACCAATAAAAAACCAGAACTACCAACTTTGGTAAAGGAAAGAGGTATAAATATGGGTGCCTGGGCAGACAAAGACTCAGATGCAGCGGCTGTCATCTCGGCTTTGTTGCTGTGCTCAATAAAGTCTTATTTTGACATCTGGAACTCTGCTTCTTGAGCTTTTTTGACAACTTCGAAAAAGACCATTGTTTGTTCCACGACAACTTCTTAGCTAAACATTTGTCATCCTTACAAAAAAATTGTAATTATCCAAATATATTAAGTAATCGGTAACACTTTACTATAAGGTTTATTAGTTAACATTAGTTAACTACTTTAATTAACATGAACTAAGCATGAACAATACTTCTACAGCATTTATTAATCTTAGTTCATGTTAATTTCAACATCTACTAATGCATTATTAAAATCACAAGTTGTGCTTGTTAACATTAGTTAATGCACTATGAATTAACATGAACTAACAGTGAACAACTGTATTTTCATTGACTGACATTAACAAAGATTAATAAATACTGTAATAAATGTACTGTTCATTGTTTGTTCTTGTTAGTTAATACATTAACTAGCATTAACTAATGGAACCTTATTGTAAAGTATTACCGAGTAATCTACTTTGCCTGTAAATACCATTTGTTGGGTGTTTTTTTTTTTTTAAGCACACCAAATGGTGACATTTATCGGTAGACCCAAAATTAAAGATGTTCATAAATGTGAATGTCAGCAACATCAGCTAAACAGCTATTTAAGCATTGTTTTAGGCTAGTGTTGTAGTTAATGCACTAATTTAATGCAAATGGCGGCAATAACAGCAAGTATGATGCGTTTATAAAAGAAGTGTTACCATTTAAAAACAACTGAGATGTTTTCAAACCTGAACTTGACCTCCAGTCTCCACATCCCAGTCAAAAAGCATCCTCAAACATGGCGGTATTTCATGGGATCGTTGCCCACATTCAGCTGCAAACTTGCATTCAGGTCTGACTCCATTCTATTATGAAAAGCCTACTTATCATTTCCCGGTGAATCAAATCAAGTCCTACCTTTTTTTTCTCATTTAACTCAGAAATAGAAAAAGTAAAACGGGTGAATGCTGTTTCATGTTGATTTAACAAGCTTACTATTTTCACACTGAATCCATCCTACGTTTCGAGAGGTGAAACACCCCTTAAACACACCTCTCTCCCTTGATAATCTTGTCAACGCTTGTATTTCTGGATCTATGTAGGTGTTCGGGAAATACAGAGTCCATTTATGGAAAACAAGTAGGCACGCTTTTGAAAGGGCCCTTGATCAATGATGTACTTCAGGTCACATGGGTGCACAACCATTTGAGCGCTTCAGTTCCTGAAGCGATATGCAGAAAGATTGATTTTCAAAGAGACCAGCTTCAGCGGAGCCAGATTCACACACATCAAAGAAATGTGGAATGGCTGGTTTCTTTTTCAGTCTGGAGAAAGTCAAAGACAGTGAATATGCTGTGGAAGGAGCCAAGAATATGCCAGTAGATGTTTCAAAAGAAATAAAAAAAATTTATCTGCCCACACAGCATGAAGATATTGTGGCGGTTCATGTTAATTTCAACATTTACTAATGCATTATTAAAATCACAAGTTGTGCTTGTTAACATTAGTTAATGCACTATGAATTAACATGAACTAACAGTGAACAACTGTATTTTCATTGACTGACATTAACAAAGATTAATAAATACTGTAATAAATGTACTGTTCATTGTTTGTTCTTGTTAGTTAATACATTAACTAGCATTAACTAATGGAACCTTATTGTAAAGTATTACCGAGTAATCTACTTTGCCTGTAAATACCATTTGTTGGGTGTTTTTTTTTTTTTAAGCACACCAAATGGTGACATTTATCGGTAGACCCAAAATTAAAGATGTTCATAAATGTGAATGTCAGCAACATCAGCTAAACAGCTATTTAAGCATTGTTTTAGGCTAGTGTTGTAGTTAATGCACTAATTTAATGCAAATGGCGGCAATAACAGCAAGTATGATGCGTTTATAAAAGAAGTGTTACCATTTAAAAACAACTGAGATGTTTTCAAACCTGAACTTGACCTCCAGTCTCCACATCCCAGTCAAAAAGCACAGAACCAAATGAAATTTAAATTTATGCTTTTTGAATAACTAAATAATTTAGATTACAATAAATACAATAAATATAATTTGAGCACTTTTTTTTGTTTGTTTTACAAAATATTCACCCAAAATGCACTCAAAAGCTTTGTAAAATTAAAAAAATACGTTTGTAAAATATAATGTTTTAGTATGTTTTAGATCCAATTATAATACTTGGAATATTAAGAGCTATTAAATCCAGTATTTTTCAGACTGGATTAAAAATTATATATATATATATATATAGGAACTCTGCTTCTTGAGCTTTTTTGACAACTTCGAAAAAGACCATTGTTTGTTCCACGACAACTTCTTAGCTAAACATTTGTCATCCTTACAAAAAAATTGTAATTATCCAAATATATTAAGTAATCGGTAACACTTTACTATAAGGTTTATTAGTTAACATTAGTTAACTACTTTAATTAACATGAACTAAGCATGAACAATACTTCTACAGCATTTATTAATCTTAGTTCATGTTAATTTCAACATTTACTAATGCATTATTAAAATCACAAGTTGTGCTTGTTAACATTAGTTAATGCACTATGAATTAACATGAACTAACAGTGAACAGCTGTATTTTCATTGACTGACATTAACAAAGATTAATAAATACTGTAATAAATGTACTGTTCATTGTTTGTTCTTGTTAGTTAATACATTAACTAGCATTAACTAATGGAACCTTATTGTAAAGTATTACCGAGTAATCTACTTTGCCTGTAAATACCATTTGTTGGGTGTTTTTTTTTTTTTAAGCACACCAAATGGTGACATTTATCGGTAGACCCAAAATTAAAGATGTTCATAAATGTGAATGTCAGCAACATCAGCTAAACAGCTATTTAAGCATTGTTTTAGGCTAGTGTTGTAGTTAATGCACTAATTTAATGCAAATGGCGGCAATAACAGCAAGTATGATGCGTTTATAAAAGAAGTGTTACCATTTAAAAACAACTGAGATGTTTTCAAACCTGAACTTGACCTCCAGTCTCCACATCCCAGTCAAAAAGCATCCTCAAACATGGCGGTATTTCATGGGATCGTTGCCCACATTCAGCTGCAAACTTGCATTCAGGTCTGACTCCATTCTATTATGAAAAGCCTACTTATCATTTCCCGGTGAATCAAATCAAGTCCTACCTTTTTTTTCTCATTTAACTCAGAAATAGAAAAAGTAAAACGGGTGAATGCTGTTTCATGTTGATTTAACAAGCTTACTATTTTCACACTGAATCCATCCTACGTTTCGAGAGGTGAAACACCCCTTAAACACACCTCTCTCCCTTGATAATCTTGTCAACGCTTGTATTTCTGGATCTATGTAGGTGTTCGGGAAATACAGAGTCCATTTATGGAAAACAAGTAGGCACGCTTTTGAAAGGGCCCTTGATCAATGATGTACTTCAGGTCACATGGGTGCACAACCATTTGAGCGCTTCAGTTCCTGAAGCGATATGCAGAAAGATTGATTTTCAAAGAGACCAGCTTCAGCGGAGCCAGATTCACACACATCAAAGAAATGTGGAATGGCTGGTTTCTTTTTCAGTCTGGAGAAAGTCAAAGACAGTGAATATGCTGTGGAAGGAGCCAAGAATATGCCAGTAGATGTTTCAAAAGAAA
Organism: Sinocyclocheilus anshuiensis; assembly: GCF_001515605.1. NCBI lineage: Eukaryota > Metazoa > Chordata > Actinopteri > Cypriniformes > Cyprinidae > Sinocyclocheilus > Sinocyclocheilus anshuiensis. The sequence goes on from NW_015536587.1 coordinate 786,563, forward strand.
TAAAAAAAATTTATCTGCCCACACAGCATGAAGATATTGTGGCGTTTAAGTAACATTTATGTTCACATTTACAGGTGAAATGGTACGACAGGCGCGGGTTCTGGCCCAGGCCACCTCGGACTTGGTGAATGCGATGCGCTCCGATGCCGAGGCTGAAATCGATGTGGATAATTCCAAGAAAATGCTTGCAGCTGCCAAGCTGTTGGCTGATGCCACTGCCAGAATGGTGGAAGCTGCAAAGGTATGAGAAGTAAAGCAAGATACAACCTCTGCATTTACAGTATACAAATATATATATTGATAATTCCATGATTTTTAGACTTGTTTGTTTAACAGGTACCATGATATTTCTACCAAATGATCATTTTTTTATTTTGTGAATAATGTTTTTGTTTGTTTGTGTTGTGTTTAAAGCTGCAGTCCGTAAGTTTTGCCTCTTTGTCGCCATCTCTGTTTGAAAACCTGTAATTGCAGCTGTGTGAGGAATTATTTTCCTTGCGTGGGTTGTGCAGCGGCACGGCTCCAGCGCGGATGAATCTAATGTTTTGAGGAGTATGTGTGTGTGGCAGTCACCGCACCAGTGTGGATATTTACTGTACTTCGCAATCACAGATTCTAGCTTACGTCTTGGAATATATGACTCAAATAAAAATGTTCACCGTATATTGTCATCTGAACAAGTAAGTAACAAGTCTGCCACGTTTGTTCTGACCAACTGAGGAAAAAAGCATTACAATAAATCGCGCTACCAATGGTGATTTAATCTAAATTTGCTCATATCACATCGAAGCGAGCAAATTATTATTATTGTTATACTTTATTCTCAAATTGTTAATGTTAACAACATCAGCATTGCGTGACTATGTGAATATAGTGTGTATTAGCGTGTAGATTTCAATTTCTGCACAGTCTAATCTAATTGTCATACCATTCGAATTTCATACCAAGAAATTCTTTTAACCCAAAAAGCAAACTATGCTCCCTTCGAACTGGTTGTCTTTAAAATACAAATCTTGTGTAATCCC
>NW_015536587.1:790601-794852 GCF_001515605.1 Sinocyclocheilus anshuiensis
AAGAGTATGTGTGGCAGTCAGTCACCGCACCGGTGTGGATATTTACTGTACTTCGCAATCACAGATTCTAGCCTACGTCTTGGAATATGACCCAAATTAGAATTTTTACCGTATATTGCCATCTGAACAAGTAAGTAACAAGTCTGCCACGTTTGTTCTGACCAACTGAGGAAAAAAGCATTACAATAAATCGCGCTACCAATGGTGATTTAATCTAAATTTGCTCATATCACATCGAAGCGAGCAAATTATTATTATTGTTATACTTTATTCTCAAATTGTTAATGTTAACAACATCAGCATTGCGTGACTATGTGAATATAGTGTGTATTAGCGTGTAGATTTCAATTTCTGTACAGTCTAATCTCTAATTGTCATACTCTTCAAATTTCATATTAAGAAATTATTTTAACCCAAAAAGCAAATTATGCTCCCTTCGAACTGGTTGTCTTTAAAATACAAATCTTGTGTAATCCCTGATCTGTAATCAGAAGCACATTTAAAACTGGTATATAATTTAATTTCATTCACATGTGTTTCATAAACACATAGTACTTTCTGGATTATAATCCGCCATCAAAATGATACATTTAATTATTCCAGCTGCTGTGAGAAAAGGCTACAAACGATCCGCCACCTGCAGGATCCTCACATGCGATAGCCTAGTAGCCGGGACAACTTCTTTATGTTTACAGACGTGACGTAATGACGCAGTGCCATGCTTGAATTTCCTGCGAAAACCTACCCGTACTGTTCAAATTAGAAAACATTATTATAAGCTTACCGTTGTGAATCGGGCTAAAGTAAGGCGATAGTTTCGAGCACTGGCTGGTTATGTACTTTCTCAAATATTGATTTCGGATAATTTTTAACCAAAAAAAGTTACGAACTGCAGCTTTAATTTGTTGAGTGTTTTTTATTTATTTATGCTTTTAGTTTTGTTTTGAGTTCTTTGTTTTATTTTTTGTTTTGCTTTTTGTGTTTGGGGTTTTGAGTTTTGTTTTGGGTTTTTAGTTTTGTTTTGTTTTAAATGTTTGTGTTTGTTTTGTTTTGTGGTTTTTGTTTGGAGGTTTGGTTTTTAGTTTTGTTTGGACTGTGTGTGTGTGTGTGTGCGTGTGTGCGTGTGTGCGTGTGTGCGTGTGTGTGTGTGTGTGTGTGTGTGTGTGTTTTGTTTTTGTGCTTTGTTTCGTTTCAGGTTTTTTTTTTTATTGAACATGTATCATGGCACCATGCTTTTGGACATACAGTATACCATGTCAATACCATGTTGCTCTTTGAAATACCTTGTCATGTCATGGTAACATCATGATGCATGTTCATCATTAAATTCAATTCAATTCACGTTTATTTGTATAGTACTTTTCACAATACACATCAATGCAAAGCAGCTTCACAGAAAATGAAAGTTTCTACATTACAATTAGGAGTAATTTATCAGTGGTGACTCTGTCAACATATTCAGTACAATATCAAATTTTAACCTGATACCATTAGTGTACCATGGTACTGCCACAGATCTTTTTATGAGGTTATAAAAAAAGAATGCTGTGGATAGATGTTGTTTTTTTTAATCAAGGACCCAGAATCAGCAGCCACACTGTAAAATGTGCTTTTGTCTCCTCATCGCTGCTTCATTTCTGATACCTGAAAGAGCCCTGAGCCATGATTTAGATTTGACTCATGATAAGATGGACCACAGATTCGATTTTCAGTCCCCATCAGCAACATAGAGAAGTATAAATGGCCAGGATGTAATTATTATGCAGCCATCTGAAGTGCAGGCTTATGGTTTGTTAGGTACATTTGATTCATGATACATTAATCACAACATCACTGCCATTATCAAACGTAAAGATGAGGAATGCACCACAGACGGTTTCCTTGGTAACAGAGATGGAGCAGACGGCCCCTAATTCCTCTTTGCATTGAATGTTTTGTAATGTGCTGTAAGTGTGTGGATGGCGTAACTGAGAGTTCTGCTGCCGTTGACAAATTTCCCTTCACAGGTCTGACCGAGCCTGGGATTTATCTGTGACATCTTTGTCCTCTGAGAATTGCCTTTCACTTTCTCTTTAACCATTAAGCAAGGAGATAAAATGAAACAATGAGAAACAATAAAGCCTTCAGAATGGCACATTAGCTACTAGTTTTGAAAGTAATATGCAGCATGTATACTGTCAGTGTGTATATATAACTACAGTATATATGACTATATTCAAAATATAACACAGCCTCTGCTTAAATGTCTTCTTTTTGATTATTATATGATTGAACAGTCCTAGATGAGATCTTTTTACACACAATTGGATTAATTAACTATTAATTTCTCATAGTTGTGCCTTTATATCTTTCAAATGTTCCTTTATTTTCCAGAATTGTGACTGTATCTCATAATTGTGACTTTATATCTCAAAATTGTGGTTTTATATCCCATAATTGTGACTATATCTAATAATTGTGACTTTAACATTCACAGTAGTTGACTATATCTTGTAATTGTGACTCTCACAATTGAGACTGCTTTTTATAGCTGCGGCTTTATTTCTCACAAATTTATTTCACATAATTGTTACTTTACATCTCAAAATAGTGATTATTTCTTGTAATTGAGACATATTGTGAATATTACTCATAATTGTGACTATTTCTTATTACTGTGGCTATATACCTGAAAAAATAATGCAACTTTATTTAGTGGAATTCTGACTTTGTATATCACAAAAAAAAAGTTTTAACTTTTTTTTTTTTAAACCTAATTTTTATTTAAACCTTTTTTGAACTTTGAGGTGGTAGTTGGCTTCCATATATACCTCATATATTGCATTAAAAAATATTAGGCAGTAATACAGCATGTAATGGACAGATTTAGTGAGCACATTGCTTCCATTCTGAATATTGCCCATCAGAAAAATGACCCAACACAAGCTAATGTTGTATGTTAACAGCACATATACAGTAATGTAGACTGCTATTAAAACCAATTGAAAGAAATGGGTGAAGTACATGAAACTAATCCAGTAATTGTACCTGTATGGTATTTGTGCAGGGTGCTGCTGCATACCCAGAAAATGAAGACCAACAGCAGAGGTTACGAGAGGCTGCTGAAGGGTTACGGGTCGCCACCAACGCAGCCGCTCAGAACGCCATCAAAAAGAAACTCATTCACCGGCTGGAGGTGAGGACGTGCATTATTACGCCACCTCCTGTTCCGCTCTGTGTTTGATCCTGCCTTGTAACTCACCATTTGAACATAGTAAATTATAGTGTTGTGGAGGACGCTGATAAAATGTAAAAATGGATTATGAGCCCTTCCTCAAAATGAAACTTCTGTCATCATTTACTTAACCTCATGTACTTTCTCAGTTAGGGTCATTTAGGCTACTTTTATATAGTTTTTTCCTTTTTTTTTTTTTTAAGCTCAACTGCATCCGTCCCCACTTTTTTGTCTGTTTAGGACAAAACACATACTAGCATGGAAGAGGTGGCTTTTTATCCACATGTATGTGGTAGCGGTCTAGTTTCCGTTCAATTTTTCCATTGGCCAACAGTTTCGACCAGTGGAATCCAGCGTTCTGGTTCTGTTTGGTCTCTTCACATCAGCAAAGATGGCTTTGTTCTTGAGGTTCTTTTTTTTCCTGTCTCTTCCACATATCATCCTTCCTCACACATGGAATATTCTTTCATAATACAAAGAATCATTTTTCTTTTTGCTTGCCTTCTTTTGCACTTACTTCTAAAGTGTAGCATGTTGCCACTGGATTTTGCTAAATCCTTTCGTGATGGACATGACCAGAAACATCCCAAATGCTCTACAATCCTTGCTGAACCCATAATGAAATTCAGTCAGAACAGTCGGGTCTTTGTATGGTTAACACAACGTCTAACACTGTGCAGAGTGATGCCAGATGTTAGGGCTGCACAATTAATTGAAATAAAACTGATATTGCTTAGCATGATTATCAAGTCGCAAATTTAAGACGGCGAGAATGCAATTTAATTATATAAATAAAAATAAATGGGCATATATTGAACAAGTGCATGTATAGAAAATGAAGAATATTGTAATTTTACAGTTGTTTTGTTATATAAAATTATTATTATTATTATTATTATTATTGTATTTTTCTTAAATACTTTATTTTTTTTATTTTAAATTAAAATATTACAGTAATAATATTTCTTATTTTTATTTAGTAATAGTAGTAGTATAGTATTAAATTAATAATAATAATTATTATTATTATTACTACT
>NW_015536587.1:795098-805326 GCF_001515605.1 Sinocyclocheilus anshuiensis
TTATTCGGAGTAATATAATAATAATAATTAGTAGTAGTAGTAGTAAATAAAAAAATATATTATAAAATTATTATTTTATTTATATAGTAGTAGTAGAAGGCAATTATTATTATTATTTTATTTTATTTTTTATTTTTTTGGCCAAATTTTGTTGTTCTGCAAAACAAGCACAAAAGAAAATGTAATTTTTTTGTAAATCACAATTTTTAGTATTTTATTTTTTAGCATTTTTTTTTCCTCCAAATTGTTCAGCCCTACTGATGTAATAGTCCGCCACAATGTCCACATTCGTTATTTGCTGTGCTAGTAATTATTGAAGCTGTAATTCGTTATTGTTATTTGTCTGGAACAGAATGCAGCAAAACAGGCCGCAGCTGCAGCGACGCAAACCATTGCCGCTGCCCAGAATGCAGCTGCATCCAATAAGAACACCATGTCACATCAGCAGCTCGTGCTCAGCTGCAAGGTATTGTGGGTAATTCTATTCTGAGAAATTCAGGGCACTCATTTATAAGAGAATTTAAATGAAACTATTCTGACTGTGGATTTGTGGATGCTCTCCAGGCTGTGGCCGACCATATCCCACATCTAGTGCAGGGAATGAGGGGCAGTCAGGCCCACCCGGAAGATCTTGGTGCCCAACTCGCCCTTATCATCGCCAGCCAGAGTTTCCTGCAGGTAAAATGCAGTGTTTGTTCAGCAGCCTCTGATTTGTCAATAAATTATCCTCACATTGTTTTTGTCATTGTTTGTGTTTCATTTGTCTCCAAACAGCCGGGAAGTAAAATGGTGACGTCTTCTAAAGCGGCCGTTCCGACGGTAACCGACCAGGCAGCTGCGATGCAACTTGGTCAGTGTGCCAAGAACCTGGCCACCTGCCTGGCAGAGCTGCGCACAGCTGCACAGAAGGTGCCCAAAGTTTACTGCCTTCTAGTAGATCCAAAACACCTTTAAACAATGAAGCATATTGTAATAACCTTACTACAATGCACTGCATCAGGTGTAGAGATCTTTCCATTACTCATGTTTTAAAGAGACAGTTCATACAGAATCGAAGATTTTCTCATAATTTAAGGTGTGGTCATATTTACAGTTGTTAGGCGAATTTTCACGGTCAAAATGGGAATCTGTGTGATTGGGACCGTGCCGGTTCTCCCTATACACAACGTAGGCTACTCTGGGCTTCGGGTGTGAGCTTAAGCGGACAAATACACACAAAAATATGTCATACTGACTGCCTTGGCGAGTTTTCACTTAAAAGCAGTCAGTTTTGTCTAAAGTGAACATAAACAGTTGGAAAAGTAACTGAATGCTTGTCAGTATTTTAGATCTGTGCAGTCGGTCTTAAAGTGACCAGAGCCTAATAAACATACTGCTGTCTGTGTCATTTAATGTTAATCAAACAACAAATGAAAATGAGAGAATCATTCAATGTTCCTCACTGAATAACTTTAAAAAGAATCAGTGCATATTTAAAGGGGTCATATGAAGCGATTTCAAGTTTTCCTTTCTCTTTGGAGTGTTACAAGCTGTTCGTGAATAGATAAGATCCCTAAAGTTGCGAGGACTAAAGTCTCAAACCCAAAGAGATATTCTATTTAAAAGTTAAGACTCGTCTACGCCCTCCTAAAACGCCTCGTTTTAGCACGCCCCCACATGTCTACGTCACTGTGTGGGAAGATTTGCATAACTCCGCCCAAATGTTCACGCAAAGAAAGAAGGCGTAACTTTGATACTTTGATGGCGACCATACTCGCTGTAGTATTGTCGCCGCCGCCGCCATGTCGTGGAGATGCTGTTGTGTTTTGTTGCGAAAGCGAAAATACTTTGTTTGTCCTTCCAAAAGAGGACGCAACTAGAAATCAGTGGTTAAGTTGTATTTACAACGCTGTTCCAGAACAGTTCAAACCAAATATTCATGTGTGTTCAACGCATTTTACGGAGGACTATTTCCTGGGAGAGTAGCCTACAATGCCGGCTGTTCTGACTCACAGTCTGTAAGTACGTTTTCATATTTAAAGAATTTGCCACTGATGATTCAAACGTGAGTTTTGAGCAGTGTAGAGTAGCGCTTGTTTTTTGTCATTTCTCCGATCACAAATGCAGACATGGTGTTATGTTTACGCGGCCCGATGCAACGCAATGCGTAAAAAGACAGTATAAGTCATTATAATCAGTAATTATGTCCCCACTGGATGCAACAAATGCCTCGTTTATAATGGGTTTTATTGTTTTTGTCGCGTTGCACTGGGACACGGCATCACAGTATGGTAAGGGGCGTAACATTTCCGTCACATGCTTGAGGTATTCGGCCAATCACAACGCACTGGATAGCTGGCCACTCAGCGTACACCTCGCTTTTCAGAACGATGAGCTTTGTAAAAATCGACGCGTTTCAGAAAGGCGGGGCATAGAGGAGCAACAATAATGTACAGTATGTGGTTTTTTTACCTTAAAATCGCATAAACACATTTCATTACACCAAATACACAAAATAATGTTATTTTTTAGCAACGTCATATGACCCCTTTAATTCATTTATGAGCACAATGACAGGGGGCCCTGACAAATTGTTGCTTAGGTCCCCCAGAAGTCAACTGGTGACCGATTTGCCAGCGCAGATTTCTCAAGGGGGTTCATGTTGGTCATGCTAATTTGCCAGTTTGGCTAACAGAAAGCTGCTTGGATTGAAAATGACTTTGTAAGCTGCTACACTATTGACAGTACACCTTAGTCTATTGTAGCCATTCTGAAATTAACAAGGATGAAAAGAAATAGACTTACAGTCTTTACTATGGCACACATTGTATAAAGGTCCTTGATCACGGTCCCCAACATTCCCCAACTCACATTCAAAACTGTTTTATTAAGTTTTTATCTACTGGAAGTTTTCCAGAAAGACATTTATCAGCTGAACAATTGATATGTTGTTAAACAACAGTACAGTCCACTAAAGGCACTGTACTTCAGTCCCTCACAGTTCTGTATTGATTCCTGTCAAAAATAAATATGGTGCTTCCCTGTCTAAGGTGTATGGACAATGGAGCTTTTTCATAAAAAATTAACTGAAATGTGTTGTTGTTGTTTTTTTTTATCTTTGTGTGTTGTATCATAGGCTCATGAGGCGTGTGGTCCTCTGGAGATCGACTCTGCTCTCAGCGCTGTTCAGACACTCAAGAGTGAACTACAAGATGCCAAAATGGCCACACTGGAAGGACAACTCAAACCACTACCTGGACAATCGGTAGGTGAAATTTACCACATAAAAATTGATCATCAACTTGTTAGCAGTAGTTCTCACCGTTACTACTTCACGCTTGTGTCTGTAGTTGGAGAAGTGTGCTCAGGATCTGGGAAGTACGTCTAAAGCTGTGGGCTCCTCCATGGCCCAGTTATTGACCTGTGCTGCCCAGGGCAACGAACATTATACTGGTGAGACGACTTATGTTGCTTTTCAGCATATGAAACACAATACTTCAGGAGAATCTATCTGTACTGAATATGAAATGTGCAGTATAACAACAGGATTTACACAAGTAGGAAATGTTCCTGGATTAACGTCCCATCAACCAATTTACCCTCTGAATTTTGGGTTAAGGCCTTGATTGTTTGGTAGAACACAAACAGCAAATGTTGATCCATGAACATATCTTGTTTTTGTAAATCACGTTAAGCCAAATTATGTACTATTTATATACAAATTTGAATAAAAACTCCAAGCATGCTTCATCTAAAGCACTTTAGAATGCTTTCAAGATCTTATGTGTGTTTGCCGGGAATCGAACCCAAGACCTTGGCCTCCCTAGTGAAATTCTCTACCAGTTGAGCTAAACAAAAAGTAGTTAATCATCCAGGGTTTTTATTTGCAGAAATATCTAAATTTGTCTTCTAAAAATGCATCTACAAGATGTTTGGCTGAGTTTTCCCAACAAAGCTGCTTGTTCCAAATTAAAGGCATGAAAACTGAGAGGAGAGCGATGCTGTAACTTACCTGCACCACCCATCAATTTTTCACTCTGTCTGGCTGGATCGCTGCTCTCTGGAGAGCTTCTCAAGCCAAGGGTATAACTAACCCCCGTCCCTCATTAATCTTATTTTCCCTAGATTTAACATACCATCAGCAATTGGGCTCTACTTGGCTGGATAATGCAATTTGATGTAATTTGCCTGCATTGGCCCTTCCTTTTTTTGCTTTCTGTTCTATAAGTAAAGGCCAGATCCCATATGGTGCCTTATTTTCTTTCCACACTCATTTGTTGGAACAGCAGGGGCATTCTGGGTCAACCATGCACCGAGGCTTAAAGCTTTATATGGAACAAGACATTTGGGCTGGGTGCTTCAAAAATGTCCCTCATTTTGCAATACAGTTTATTGAAGTCGGTCATTAAATGTAAAAATAAGGTAAAAAATTAATGTGTTGCTAATTTATAATGTACAGATATGATGCAAGACTGTGCAAAAGTGGACGACCAGTGTTGATAATTAAAGGTAGGGTAGGCGATTTCGGAGAATTAACACTGTTATATCGGTAGATCACTGTGATAGATATAATCTAATAAAAAATAAATAAATAAAATAAAATAATATTGTCCAAATTAATTTGTCTGACTGTTATATTGGTAGATCACTGTTATAGATATAATCTAAGAATGCCAAATATCATCCCATTAATTGGTCTGACTGTTATATCGGTAGATCATTGTAATAGATATAATCTCAACATGGCAAATATCGGCTGATTAATCGGTCTGACGATTATAGCAGTAGATCACTGTGATAGATATAACCTCAGAATGCCAAATATCATCTGATTAATTGATCTGACTGTTAAATCGGTAGATCGTTATAATAGATATAATCTCAACATGGCAAATATCGGCTGATTAATCGGTCTGACGATTATAGCAGTAGATCACTGTGATAGATATAACCTCAGAATGCCAAATATCATCTGATTAATTGATCTGACTGTTAAATCGGTAGATCGTTATAATAGATATAATCTCAACATGGCAAATATCGGCTGATTAATCGGTCTAACGATTATAGCAGTAGATCACTGTGATAGATATAACCTCAGAATGCCATAAATTGTCCAATTAATTGGCCTGTATTTGTGTGTGTGTGTGTGTGTGTGTTTGCGGCAGGTGTGGCAGCAAGGGAAACTGCTCAAGCTCTGAGGACGTTGGCCCAGGCCGCGAGGGGAGTGGCAGCGAGTACCGTGGAGCCCCAAGCTGCAGCGGCCATGCTGGACTCCGCCTGTCACGTGATGGAGGGCTCGGCCATGCTAATCCACGAAGCCGACCAAGCCCTAGTGTGCCCTGGTGATGCCGAGAGCCAGCAGAGATTAGCACAGGTAGGACAACGCACATTAAACCACATGCAAATAAAGACAGCTGTCCACCCATCTTCAAGAACATTTATTCAGTGACAAGTAGATGCTGAAGTAGAAGTTTGGTTAGGTTACATAGTTACTTAAAAAAGAGTATTTATTCATCTTTAGCATTCTTCAGCTACTGTGTTAAAACCAGATCAATCTCCCATCAGATCCCTCTTGGCAATTATCTCCAATAAACTGAGCTATTTTCTATTGTTTCTCTGTTTCTCGACAACCTTTTTTTCTGGAAGGTGCCAGCGTGCCTCCTGATTCGCACAGGTTCCTTTGGGATGCAAACATATTGCTTGGCATATGTATGTGACAGTGGCATAAATTAGGGACACAGATTTCTCTGTTGTGCCAAGGGGCTGATTTGAATTTTAGATTCACGCCGCATCTCTCTGGGCCTTTGTGGAGTTATTGGTGGGAATGTGTGTATTTGTTGGTGTTTTTCAGGTGGCGAAGGCTGTCTCTCACTCCCTCAATAACTGTGTGAACTGCTTACCTGGACAGAAGGATGTGGACATGGCTCTCAGGAGCATTGGCGAGGCCAGTAAGAAACTGCTTGTGGAAAATGTGAGTTTTTTGTCAGTTCTTTACTAGCTACTAGTGAGTCTAAACATAAAACTGTGTAAATGATTTAAAAAAAAAACATTATTATGTAAATTGTCACAATTTCTGAATGTTGTACACAGAAATTCCTTCTGATCATGTTTTATGAATGAGGCCCAACAGTGATCAACCCTAACTTTTTCCAGCTTCCTCCATGCTCCAAATCCTTCCAAGAGGCCCAGACGGACCTGAACCACACGGCAGCCGAGCTCAACCATTCAGCTGGAGATGTGGTGCAGTCTTCACGTGGGAGCAGCAGCCAGCTGGCTGTGGCTTCCGGGAAGTTCAGCCAAGACTTTGATGAGTTTTTAGATGCCGGCATTGAGATGGCCGGACACACTCAGGTACAGTTTTATTGCCCTCTTAGAGCTGAGAGATGGTTTATAACATGCTTCACCCACAGAGAAATCTCATTGGTCAATGTGCATTTATGCATTTAGACAAAAAGGAAGTCAATCCAACAATATTCATAATACACAATGCCAGGTTTGTTAGACAACTAGATTAGGTCCAAAATCCCACTTGCATAACTGCATATTGATCAAATATGTTCTTTCTGAATGTGAATTTGTTGCTTTACACAACATTTTCAACTAATTAAAATTTTTCATGTACTCACTCACCAAGGCTGCATTTATTTGTTTAAAAATACAGTAAAAAGAGCAATATTGTGAAATATTATTGCAGTTTAAAATAAGTGTTTTCTATATGAATATATTTTAAAATGTAATTTAGTCCTGTGATGCAAAGCTGAATTTTCAGCCTCATTACTCCAGTCTTCAGTGTCACATGATCCTTCAGAAATCATTCTAATATGCCGATTTGCTGCTCAAGAAACATTTCTTATTATTATCAATGTTGAAAACAGTTGTGCTACTTGATAATTTGTAGAAACATACTTTTTTCAGAATTCTTTGATTTGAACTTCAAAAGAGCAGCATTTATTTAAAATAAAACTTTTTGTAACATCGTTCAAAAGTGACAGTAAAGACTCTTATAATTTAATGCATCCTTGCTGAATGACTATTATTTTCTTTAAAAATAAAATCACCTTTTGAAAGGTAGTATACAATAGTCACGTTTTCTAAAACTCTATATATGCATTTTGAAGTTCTGATTCATTTGTTAATTAGTGCCTCTCATCTTATTCACTCAGGCACATAATTGTTCCAGAGAGCATCCTAATGAAATCTTTGATGATGTTCTGGTTCTGCATGTTTTGTTGATTAATTTGGAGAGGCGGGAGAGCAGAGGGGTTGATGGAGCGTGACATGCCCATTAAAAGTTGACTGAGGGATAGTGTGGGACACAGAGATCTGGCAGGACAGGACAGGCCGGAAGCCATCAGCAGATAGTCTAGCTCTGTGAGACTAAGGTGTCCATCGAAATGATGTGTAAAATAAGAGCCACAGTTTGCTCTTTAAGGGCAAAATTAGAAAAACATATCAACTTGGCTCATGAATATTAATTATGTGGTATCATATAATTAAAATTCAGTAGGCCTACAATGCCTTGTTTTGCACTGTTCTTTACACAAAGCTGTCATATGGCTATAGAAGACGTGAAATATGTTGCATAAGTAAGCCGTATGGACCACATTTATGATATTTTTTTTGTATTTTGCATTCTTTTTGAAGTTTGAAATTTTATTAATTTATAATTGCATGGAAAAGTATTACAAGCAAGTTGCAGTTTACATCTTGCAGACTGTTTTTCTCACCATTCTAAGTTTACATCGTGCAAGAAGAAAAGTCAGAAGTGTGAAATAAAAAGTTGAAATTACCTTTGTTTTTATTCTGTGGCAGAATAACTATCCCTTTAAATTTTGTAACCATAAAATATAACCTGTTTTGAAAGAACACTGCACATTTTTCTGCTGAAATAAAGTTAAAGAACAACATAGTTTGATTGCAGGCTGAGCTGCCATCTTCTGTTTCCATAGTCCAAAGATGACCAGATCCAGGTGATTGGCAACCTGAAGAACATCTCTATGGCATCCAGCAAGCTGCTGTTGGCTGCCAAGTCCCTCTCCGTAGATCCAGGGGCAGCAAACGCCAAGAACCTCCTCGCAGCTGCGGCACGGTAGGAATGAGCTTCATTCGGCAGTCTAGGGAGAGTTTAGTGATCATTAACCAGTCATCCTAAGGGTCATCCTGCTGGCCAAAGACAAAAACAATGAGCTTTCACAAAATCAGAAACTGTGTATGAGTGTGTAAGGACATGCCTACCTAGCCATATTTTGAGACATTTGTATCCAGAAGTGAGCTAAATCTGACAAAACCTTTGGGGGTATCCTCATTTGTTAAACACTGTAAATAAGTTTTGTATTTTTCTTTTCTTTTTTTATGTAAAAATGCAGAAAGTTTTCTGTTAGGGTGTGAATTAGGGTTAGATTATATTATTTATAACTAGCTGTATATAAAAACAATCACACTTTAGTTTGGGGACCAATTCTCACTATTAACTAGCTATTAACTACAGCTTTTACCTCAATAAACTCGTAAATTGCTGCTTATTAATAGTTAGTACGGTAGTTGTTAAGTTTAGGTGTGGGGTCAGATTAAGGGATCTAAAATGTGGTCATGCAGAATAAGGCATTTATTTGTGCTTTATAACTATTAATAAACAGCCAGTATGATAGTAATATGCATGCTAATAAACTAGTTAATAGTGAGAATTAGTCCTTAAAATGAAGTGTTAAAACAATAGAATTCTGTTGAATTATCTATGTTCTGTCTACCAAATATCCCCTTGAGGAAAACAAATAAATACACATTACTAGGTCGAGCAAACATGTTTGGAGAGTGTGTTTGCTTGTTTATCTGTTTTTTTGTTTGTTAGTTTGCAAGTGTTTGTGTTTATGTGTGTATGTTTGTTAGTGTATGAGTGTTTGAGCAAATGGTTTGTTTGTTAGTGTGAATGTTTGTCTTTGATTGTTATTGTGTGAGTGTGTTTGTGATTGTTAGTGTGAGTTTTGTTTGTTAGTGTGTTTTGTCTGTTAGTGTGAGTATTTTTGTGTATTAATATGCATTTTGTTTGTCATTGTATGAGTAGGTTTGTTTGTTAATGTGAGTTTTTTGTGAGTTTTGTTTGTTATTGTGTATGTATGTTTGTATTTGTTTGTTTGTGTGTGTGTGTGTGTGTGTGTGTGTGTGTGTGTGTGTGTGTGTGTCTGTATGTTTGTTAGTGTTTGAGTTTTGTTTGTTATTGTGCTGGCATGTTTGTGTTTGTTGTTGTGCGAGTATGTTTGTGTTTGTTAGTGTGTCAGAGAGAGTTTTGTTGGTGTGTGTGTTTTGTTAGTTATTGTGTATGTTTGTTTGTAGTGTGTTTTTTGTGCTTGAGTTTTGTTTGTTATTGTGTGAGTATTCTTTTGTCTCTAGTGTGTTTTGTTTGTTAGTGTTTAAGTTTTGTTTATGTGTGGGCGTATTTTTGCTTGTACACGTTAGGCTTGCTGCGATAGACAGTATTTTTGGTTATACCGGTGTTAACAGCCGCAACACCGGTTACGTCATTTGCCTACCGCGGCACCGCCCCCCACCGTCGTTTAGATTTTTTTATAGTAACAAAAATCATTTAGCCTAGTTCAGTTAGAGGACAGCTACTTTTAAAAGCTAAATGCTCAATGCAGCATGCCGAACCGTGCGCGAACGACAATGCACCACGGAGCAGGAGTCAGATTTTATTTATCACGTGAGGAGAGCTGGCTGACAAGAGTGAGGTGAGAAAGACAAGATGATGGCAGAAGATTGTTTAGAAAGGAAATGCAAAGGCGCCTGTTTGGCAATATTTTAGATTTTGAAAAGCCTATTGACTGAAGTTTTTTTTAAACATTCGTTTCTTATTTATTTGGGTCCACGGTGTTTGCTGATTACTTTTTTTAAACTTTGTGTATTTTTATTTTATTTTACATCAAGGTGTATATGCCGTGCCTCCAAGCTTTCTTATTTGTTTTGATAATAAACGTTCTCTGTTTCTTATTTATTTGGTTCCAGTGTTTGCTGATTTTCAGTTTTTTTTTATATTTAAGCTTTGTGTAAGTTATTTTATATCAGGCCTATAGCATGGTGTAGTTTTATTGGTTTTGTTAATGAAAGTTCTACGAGTGAGTTTGTCGTTGTACTGTTTTGTTGTTAATTTAACGATGGCGTCTTATTTAATATTTGTAATAATTTTATTGTTACACTTTCAAAAGTGTGGTTATTTTATTGGCTTGTGTTTTTAAATTCCGTATCATTTAAA
>NW_015536587.1:806234-843767 GCF_001515605.1 Sinocyclocheilus anshuiensis
TGTGTGTGCGTGCAAGCTGCAGAATCCTCTCAGGTACCACAGGAAAGCAGCTGCTCTTGAGGGTTTAGAGCTAGATTGATTGATTTAGTTTCCTTAATGAAGGAGAGAGTAGACTGACACACATACATACCAACACACACATACAGTACACTTACTCGCATCTTGGCTCATATGAGTGTAACAAAACCTAGTTTTGTCATGATTCTGGTACATTTCTAAGACCTCAATGTTAGTGTTTGCTTCTTATGTTTAGAAGGGACTGAAAGCTCAATGAGTTTGTGAAAAATAGATTTGATATGTGAAGTCTTTAAAGGAGCTTTTTGTGTCAGTCTGACTGTGTGTGATTTTCTGTTTCAGAGCGGTCACAGAGAGCATTAATCAACTCATCACACTGTGTACCCAGCAGGCACCAGGACAAAAAGAGTGTGACAATGCTCTACGAGAACTCGAGGTACTTGAACACACACACACTTAGTCTCTCGCAGTTTTATACATTTTATATTTGAGATTATTATTGATGAAATTATCATGATATTGTACTTCTATGAATGTCAACAAAAGTCATTGTTTTCTTATAAACATACAAATATGTATGAATATGAATATTACAATATATTATGTTTTTTGTATATATATATATGTGTGTGTGTGTGTGTGTGTGTGTGTGTGTGTATATGTTTTTAATTTTTTCACATATATTTCGACAAACAGTATGAAATAAGCAAGATGAGGGCCTCTTTGTTTTTCGTTAGGTCTTCTCTGGTTGTCTTATTCATATAAGATCAACATTATATCATATTTGGCCTTAGCCACAGGTCAATCATGTACTCAAGTAGAGCCAACGATGATGATTTGGGGTCTGTGAATGATTATAATTTGTCAAAACCTGTGTGTGTCTCCAGTAATCATTTTGAAATGGGCTGTTTCATCCTCACATACAATGCTTTTTGTTCATCTTCCGAATAGTGTGTTTTTTATTACATTTATGAGCCTTGAAATTCTTTGATATACTGTAAGTTAAAAATATCTCAACAGGCATGTTCAAAATCTTAAAGGATATTAACTTCTCCCTCTCCCACATACATACAGGCTGTTCGAGGAATGTTGGACAATCCCAATGAGCCGGTCAGCGATCTCTCTTATTTTGACTGCATTGAGAGCGTTATGGAGAATTCCAAGGTAAGGAATCCATCACAATATTCCAGAATTCTCTAAAGAAACTTGTTCGTTCCAAATGTTTACACATCTCGCCATCTGACTGAACAGGTTCTCGGGGAATCCATGGCTGGAATCTCACAGCACTGTAAGACGGGAAACATGCCAGCATTTGGGGATTGCGTGGGTGTGGCGTCCAAAGCGCTGTGTGGGCTGACTGAGGCAGCGGGACAGGCGAGTTTTCAGCCAGATAGTGTCTGATGCTGCTCCCACAATGCACTTGTAACATTGTGCTTCAGGAATGCAATTATAAATTCAATAGCTAAGTTTCATCAACATCATTTGATTTAATCAACAACTTGAAAACACGTTTGCAAAACATTTAGCTTTGGTAACGTGACATTTCTGAGGGTAACTGAATAGTTAGTGGGAAATAATGTAGGATAGGGCTTGTTTTGATCCATCATAATATAATATAATATAATATAATATAATATAATGCTGCATTGGTTTTGTCAGCAGAGAAGTTTTTCAGAGGTGGAAAAAAAAGTTTAATTTTGATATAATTAATATAAAACATTCAAAAAATAATGCCAAGTGCACATTAATTGTGCACAATAAGGAAAAATTGTCATATAATAAATATTAATATATTAAATAATGCTTGTAAAAATAAAGAAAATAATAGATTTAAAAAAAAAAAGTAAGCTATGGTGCTATTGGTTAATATTAATTATTGCTGTCCATGATGCCTTGGTTTTGTCTGTTGTTTACTTTTTACTTTTTCGTGGAAAAAGGTTAATTTTGATGCGATTTATTATTAGGAAATTTAAAGTATAATGTAATATAATATTAAATAATAAATATAAATATAAATAAATGTAATTAATATAACAATATTTAATACATGTAAATAACACATTAAAAAAATAAATAAATGAATAGAAATTATCAACTGATTTACTCAGCTGATTATTTTGGCATGCCTTTATTTTTCTTCAGGCCTCTTATTTGGTAGGTGTCTCAGACCCAAACAGTCAGTCAGGTCATCAGGGATTGGTCGATCCCATCCAGTTTGCCAGAGCCAATCAGGCGATTCAGATGGCCTGCCAGAATCTGGTGGACCCGGCCAGCAGCCCATCCCAGGTGACTGTTTGGTTCTTTGGTATCAAGTCAATATTAATCTTAATTTTTTACTTGTCTTGTCCATATTCTGATTGGCTTTTTTGTGATTTTAATGATTTTAATCTTTGTGGCTTACATTCTCATCTATTTGTTTGTGTAGGTTTTGTCGGCAGCTACCATTGTTGCAAAGCATACCTCGGCTCTTTGCAACGCCTGTCGTCTGGCGTCTTCCAAAACAGCCAATCCTGTAGCCCGGAGACATTTCGTGCAGTCAGCCAAAGAGGTCGCCAATACCACGGCTAACCTTGTGAAAACTATAAAGGTACAGCCTGCCGTTAATTACCAAAAGGTCATTTGGTACCAAAGAAACTGAGAATTGATTGAATCTTGTGCATTAGCATGAAGACTGTGAGCTTATCTGACCATTTGCAACCTTATAACCATCGATAAAGCATTATTTATGTGTATAGATTGAAGTGTGATCTCTCTGCTGTGTTTCTCAGGCCTTGGATGGGGATTTCTCCGATGAGAACCGCGAGAGGTGCAGAGTGGCCACGACCCCACTGATAGAAGCTGTGGATAATCTCTCCACCTTTGCCTCCAACCCTGAGTTTGCCAGCATTGCTGCGCAGATAAGCCACGAGGTGATGAAATACTTCATACCACAATATTTCATTTATTTATTTATTTGTGTGTGTGTGTGTGTGTGTGTGTGTGAGTGTGTTTAATATGGGTACTCATTCCACTGAATTTTTAGGGCTAAATTTTGAATCTTGAACCAAATCTGGAGGACATACAAATCTAAATGCAATGCTCTGGGGTTAGGATTTGTCTGTTTTGGGCATTCCAGACGAACTGTGTAATAGTGAATCTTTCTATAGGTTACAGCAGATTTATAGCTGAAATCTAGTTGTTATTAACTATAAATTCAGCTTAATCTGTTGGAGGTCCATGTGTGCGTGTGGTGCATGTTCAAATTCTTTGTGTATAAAGTATGGTAAAATGTACCTACACTGCCTTCATGAATAACTAGACGACTCCTCTGTCTTTGAAATATTGCCTGTAATGTTGTGCCAAAACAAAGTGGTTTCTCTCCATTCACTGACTGTTTGACACTGGACTTCCTCACAGGAAGTCTAAAAGGTCAGTGAGTGTGGATGGGAGTTTTGTGGTGTTTTTAAACACAAGTCCCTGACAATTTTATCACCTCAGTCTCTTTGGGGTTTGTGGGAGTTTGGTTCTGTTCTTACAGCAACTACAAACATCTTGTTTGTTTTTAATAGAATTATTTAGGATTGTGTTTGTATCAATATTCGAATATTTTTGGTGATTGATACAATTTTTGCATTTGATGTTCTGATTTTTGAGGGATGGGTTATATAAGAAAAAAATATTTAAAAAAAAATATTTTTTTAAAAATTTGTTAATATTTTCCCTTTATATGTGGTACACACATTTTTATGGGACTTTAAGAACAAAATAACTAAAGAACACTGTAAACTGAATTGTATTAAACATATTTCTTTCCAATCCCAGGGTTCAGCAGCCCAGGAGCCAATCCTTCATTCCGCTCGTTCAATGCTGGACAGCTCCACCTACTTATTAGAGACCGCCCGCTCTCTCATCCTTAACCCCAAAGACCCGCCCACCTGGTCCATCTTGGCAGGCCATTCCCGCACCGTGTCGGACTCTATCAAGAGCCTCATCACGTCCATCAGGTCAGCATCATGCAAATAAATAGCTGATTTAGCAGTTGAGAAAGATGCACGTGACCGGTTTGGCGAATGTGAAAAGCTTGCGGCGGCATCGGTCTCCATCAGGTGTTAAATAATAATAATGTGGGTAAAAGATGAGGTTTAATTTAAACTTCTATTAAATAACTCGAGAGCGAGCGTTATTAACAGCAGCAGCTGTTCAGTCTGCACACGCGCTCTCGTTCCCTTCTCAAACCTTCCCTCACACAGAGTCTGTTCCCCTCGTTACAGCTGCCGGGGGAAGTAATATCACCAACAAGCAGTGAATTGAAAAACCAGGGAATGTGTTATAAACAAAGCCAATGAATATAGAATAATTATTATATTAAATATATTCAGTTGAAACATAAAGTATAATAAAACAACAGTTAAGCAAATTAATGTATAAATACACAAAACTGTCACAATAATTGTTAAACATCAATTTCACCTGTTATATTATACATTTAAATATATTTAATAAATGTGTGTTTATTCTTTGGTGTCTGTTTCCTAATATGGATAATATTTCGTTTAGATTTAAGTTTTTATTAAACAAACACTGCTGTTCAAAAGTTTGGTGTAAGTAAGATTTCCTTTATAGAAAATAAAAATATTTTATGCAGCAAATCAGCATATTAGCATGATTTCTGAAGGATCATCAGACACTGAAGACGGGAGTAATGATGCTGAAAATTCAGCTTTGATCACAGCAATAAATTAGATTTTAAAATGTTCAAATAGAAAACAGTTCTTTTAAATTTTAATAATTCACAACATAACTGTTCAATCAATTATTTAAAAAAGTTTTTTTTTTTTTAATAATCAATTAAACAACGTAGTATTTCTTTCTTTTACAAAATTGCTGGTGTTTTAATTCAGTTAACAGTGACCATAAGACAATAAATATACATTAAATAGTTATTGCAGAGGTTTTGATAAAAGTTTAAATAATCAGGGATCAGCTGTAAAAGTCCTGCATCCATAAAACATTAATAGGAATAATAATAACAACTAAACACAAAAGATAAAACACTGGCAAGTAAAACTTTATTTAATTATTTTTTAACATTTAAGACTTTTCTTTTCCCAGAAGCCAACAGTAGGTTTGTTTTTTTCTGAAGGATCGTTTGAAGGCTTTTTTTCTGTAAATAATAGCTGAATAACAGTTTGTGTCTGGTGTCACTGGGTTGTATTTTGTGGTAAGTGACTCTTTCTGGGTTTCTCTCTCTACTGAGAGTGCAGAGAGTGATTGAGGAAACTGAACACAGATCAGACACTCATCCACGCTTCTGCACAGAGTGCGAACAGACGATCTGATCTGAGATCAGTGACACTGCCTTCTCGACTGTAACACTCTCAGCAGTTGCAGGAACAGCGGCTGGGCTCGCTGCCCTCCACATACTGTCCTCCCAGATCAACCAATCAGAACTGGAGCTCAGCCAGCCCTGTGTGCGTGTGTGTGTGTGTGTGTGTCTGTGTGTGTGTCTGTGTGTGTGTGTGTGTGTGTCTGTGTGTGTCTGTGTGTGTGTCTGTGTGTGTCTGTGTGTGTGTCTGTGTGTGTCTGTGTGTGTGTGTGTGTGTGTGCGAGCAAAGACACCCACGTCTGCGCTGACTCGTGTACAATATCCGGATTGAGTTGAAATACCTAATTCAATTAAGCCGAAGAACAATCCACGGCAACCCTGTAGCAACCTCGTCTCCTCTGTTGTCATAGGGACAAGGCCCCTGGGCAGCGGGAGTGTGACCAGTCCATCGACAGCATGAACAAGAGCATCAGGGACATCGAGCAGGTGTCCCTCGCTGCCGTGAGTCAGAGTCTGCCCCGCAGAGACGACATCTCGATGGAGGTAAACCACTAAAACACTTGTCTGTTGTGTCAATACCTGCCGTCACACATTACGTTTCATTAATGTTGCTCTGGTACAGTCTTACTTTCTATCATGTTTACAACAGCTTGTGTTGTGAAGCCAAGCGTTATGAATCTATGGAGGACTTAGAGTGCTGCTAAAAAAAATTTAATGAGTTATTAATGTATTGTATCACTAATAAAAATACATAAACTACTTTTCAATGTAACAAATAAACAGACATTTAAAAATATTTATCTCATGTTGCATAAAATTTAGCGTAATATTATGTAATAATATATAATAGAGTAATAATATTTAGAATAATGTTAATAATGTTTTAAATCATTTTGAAATTGAACATTTAAATAGCATTTTGATAAATGCTATAAATTGCTTTTCTTTATCCACTTAAAAAAGCCATGTTGTTAAAAATGGCATTGGATAGTTCACACGTGGGAGCAGCTAATGAAATTTTAAGACATTTAATATTTTGTTATTCATGTATTGTTTAATTGCTGCATTGAACTACATTTTTAAACATGAATTAAATATAAAAATTAAAAAAAAAGATCTATGTATCTATTTGTCAATTTTACAAGTAATTTCTTTACTTTTTTTAAATGGATGAATAAATCAATACTTGATTCATTTTATTTTTAAGTGGCACCACCTAGTTCTCCATGTTAATGATTTTATGTATCAGATTTAGTGTTATTTTAGAATTATTTATATGCTTTTAGAATTTTAATAATTTGAAGTAGCTTTATTTCTATATTTTCCGTTTTATTTTAATTTTTGTTTGTTTTTGTAATTTTATGTGCTTTTGGCATTTTTTTTTTATTAGTTTTTTGTTTTTTGTATTTGCATTTAGCTTTCAGTTTGTGTTAGTTTTTGCTAATTTTATTTCAGTTCCAAGGAAACCTTTCTCTTTTTTTTTTTTTTTCAAAGTTTAAGTTTTTCATCTAATATTTATATTTTATTTCAGATTTTTTTCAATGAACAAAAATGGTTTTTAATAGTGTGTTTTATTTAAAAATCAAACAGGTTTATTGTACCTTTAATAGTTTAAGAATTTGATACTGTACCTTTAAGAATATATACTGTGAATGACATCTGTTTTGATTGGCTATCCTCCATGTACTGTTCACTCCACGGTGGAGCAAGATGTGGAAAACTGGCATCGCTATGTAAATGTGGCTAGTCATATGTTAATAGTTTCTGTGATGATTGTTGAATAAAGAATTCGTTTTTTTTTTTAATCGTGTTCTTTTGAAAGTTGTCACACTTTGATTTCAAAGGAGCAAATTGATATTTTTCATATTCTATACCCCTTGTAACTTTAGTGCTAGTATTATTTTGGTATTATGAAATGTAGCATTAGTGTTTGAGCAAATGCTAATGTGACTCTGCCCCCATCAGGCTTTACAGGAGCAGCTGACGTCCGCCGTGCAGGAGATCGGCCACCTCATTGACCCCATCTCCACTGCAGCGCGAGGGGAAGCGGCTCAGCTCGGACACAAGGTAACGCGGACATCAAAAGTGGAAGTGCAAATATGTTACCGCTGCAGCCAGTCCATGATTGGCCAAATGCTTTACACAATTACGAAATGTTCCTGGATCAACAACATTGTCCTTCATCATACCTCCATATATATTATGTCTATTTTGTGTAAATCACACAGTGCCATTTGAATAAACATCATGAATTGATTACATTATGACACATTATAAAAATGTGTCCAATTTGTTTTAATTAAATCCGGCTTTGTTTGTTGGAGCAAGATTGATTGAAAATGATTGTCAGCTTGTCAGTCGAATAAATAGCTGAAAAGTTGTATCAGTTCCCATCTATATATCCCTCTTGCCTGAAATATATACTGGAAACTGTATGTTTGCATGCCAGATGGTCTTGACGCATGTTTTTTTCCCCCAGGTGACTCAGTTAGCGAGCTACTTTGAGCCAGTGATTGTGGCGTCGGTGGGACTGGCGTCTAAACATGCCGACCACCAGCAGCAGATGAACATACTGGATCAAACCAAAACCCTGTTTGAATCTGCTCTACAAATGCTCTATGCAGCCAAAGAGGGCGGAGGAAACCCTAAGGTACGACACATGGAAATAACAACACATGGGGGTGTTTTTATGAAAAAAGCTTGATGTTCTGAAACCACCTGCAGCATCCGACGGCACATTCATAGAGCTTCTGGTTAGAAAGAACAGACTTTGATTATGTGTGTGTTGATGAAGTGATGCTAATGGGTCTGTGTTGCAAGGTTATTATAGTTTTTTTATAATAATTTTTAAATTATTTTTATTTTAATATCGTTTTCAAATTTGCTATACAATTCAGTTTAGTTTATTGTTTTCAGAAAGGATGCGCGTTCTCCTCTTTTTTTTCTGTTAATTATTGCGTTGCGCTGCGTGTCTGTTTTTCTTCAAAGCACCAACTTAGAATGCCTAATTTTGGTTTGCTTGCTTGTGTTACGTGAGAAAATAAATAATTTTGCCTACCTGATGTAATAGATTTAATGCGGGTGCGGTTCGCAACTCGCAGTCTTTGTCAAACGGGTCTGGTCTGGTACAGAATTAAATTAGTGCTGCTGTTGGATAACGGGTCGAGTGTTCTGTTAAGTAGCTACTGCTGGTGCACGTTTACCAAACAGGACCCATGCAGGACTCTGCTTTAAACTGCTTTGCGTCTCTGCATAAGATAACCTCACGTGCACGATGCGTCATTTACAGGTATTTCCCTAAACCGCCGGCGCCACACAGCTCATATATTTTTCCGCCAAGGGATGAGAACGTAATGATTACGAAAACGATTATTTATTTTTGATAATTATTATTTTATTTCAGTTAGTTTTTCAATAACTGTTGTTAGTTTCGTTTCTTTTTAGTTTTTCAATTATTTTGTCATTTTTATTTTATTTCAGTTTACGAAATTGTTTTTTCATCAATCGTTTTCGTCTTAGTTTTAGTTTTCATTTACGAAAATAACCTTGCTGTGTTGGCCATCTTTATCCCATTAGCCACTAACTTTTTTGTTTTTGCAGGCGTCCCACACTCATGATGCCATAGCTGAAGCGGCCCAGTTGATGAAGGAGGCAGTTGATGACATCATGGTGACCTTAAACGAGGCGGCCAGTGAGGGCGGGATGGTGGGCGGCATGGTGGAGTCCATCGCTGAGTCCATCGGACGGGTTAGTGACTCGATATTGAAAACATAGTGGATGACCATTTTTCCAAATCCATTGCTAATATCAGGAGATCAGGGGGCAATAGCCAAAAAAGTCCATATAATAATAACAACAATAATAATAATCCTAAACTTTACTTTACCATATATATATATATATATATATATATGGCCAGTAAACTGTATAACTGGTATATATATGTTACACAATTTTTTATTATTATTATTAAAATGAAAAATAAGTGCACAAAGAACTAAAAAGGAAAAAAAGAACAGTTTGACCAACACAGAAAATTATCATTTTTAATAGATATTCATTATTTCATTATTTTATCATTATTTACTCTCAAATTTCACCTGCATTTGTATATCATAACCACATAAATACAGAAACATAAACTCATTCACAGTCTTATTTGATCAGTCATACTCAAATGTTTTTGTAATGGCAACTACCATGTTTAATTGACATTATATACAATATTTATATTAACTTTTTTTCATCTTTAAAGGGGTCATATGATGCTGCTAAAAAGAACATTATTGTTATTGACCAACAATAATAATCCCTATAAAAATAAATAATTACTATTATTATTGTTATTATTATTATTATTATTATATATGAAAATACGTGTATGAAATTATATAATTAAGTATATATGAATAACAACAAAACTGTTTTTTCATATTTATAATAATATATATCTAAAATAAAAGGTTTCTCATGTAATATAATATAAAATATATGTTGACTAATAATTTCTGAGTTTATAAAAAATATTTAAATTAATTGATTTAAATTCCCCTTTTTATTACAAATCAATGTTATTTCTTAACATATATATTGTTTTGTTTTATTAGATAGCTGTAGAATGTTTTCTGATCAAAGTCATCTCTAGCTGGCACTCATATATAAATGTGTCACAGATACTACAGCTGCCTCTGTATCTCATTATTAGACTGAATTGGCACAACATCTCCATTTATCAGCTCTGGATGCATGCAATCTGTCATTATGCTGTCATGACTCACGGTGGAAGACAATGGCAGCCATTTGAATATCTGCACTTTGATCATTTTCTGCGGGAATGATAGAACGCAAAGATGGTAATTTGTATTAGGACTGGATCCAGCATTACATCACTGTTATCCGGGTCTCTTTACTTCACAGATGGATGAAGGAACTCCGCCAGAGCCTGATGGCACTTTTGTGGATTACCAGACCACCATGGTGAAGTTTTCAAAAGCCATCGCCATTACTGCGCAGGAAATGGTGAGGACACTCACTTAAAATGCTTCAACATCCTCTCACATCTTTAGTCACTGTATCAGAGCTTATACTTCTGTTATGTGACCCTAGATGACGAAGTCAGTGACATGTCCGGAGGAGCTGGGTGGACTGGCATCTCAGGTGACGGTGGATTACAGCCAGCTGGCACAACAAGGCCGTCTGGCAGCTGCCACTGCTGAGCCAGAGGAGGTGAGGATCAGTCCAGCAAGTGTGTCTCTACCCCCACAGGAGCATTGATCTGAGAAATGCACATCTACAGACACGCTAATGGACGCGCAGATGGCCTAAACCTCATATAAACTCTACACAGATCACTTAAAACTGAAACTGAATTAGCTTTGAAAATAAAATAAAAAACCATCCAAAAATGTCATGAATTTAATTCATATGACAGCCCTGCATCTTGAAAAAAAGATCTGCTTATTTGCAAAAAATCATATTACCCAATTTCATGATGCTGAGTTCCAAAATATCCATCAAATACAGATTTTTCACAAAATAAGAATGACGATTCTTATCTATATATATATATATGTATACTGTATATACTGTGTGTATATATATATATATATATATATATATATATATAAGAATCTGCATTCTTAATTTGGGAAAAATCTGTGAATATATAGCTTTAATGCACTTATCAAAATAACAAATGATTCAGTTTTAATAACAAAAAGAGGTATTCAAAATGTGTCATTTAAATTACATTCTGTAAAGTAGTGGAAAAAGCAGAAATCTGGCATAAAATAGGCATAAAGTAATGACTTCAGAATCATTCATGCATGTGAAAATTGGCTGAGAATTGAACAAATAGTTGTAACCTGGCTCAGAGGAAGATTTTTTTGCAGTTATTCTGGGATAATACAAGACTTCAAATATGAGAAAAAAGACTTCTTCACCTTACAACTGGTTGTTGAAAGCAAAAAAGCTACAGAATGCATATCTTTTTTCTTTTTTTTCTTTTTTTTGCCGTTATTATGATAAGACAGTATGTTGACAGGAAGCGAAGTGGGAGAGAGAGAGGGGGATGGGATCAGGAAAGGTCCTTGAGCCGGAACTCGAACTCAGGAAATGCATCAGAAATACATTATATTTTGTGAGAAATTGTGACATACTACAGCCAAGCAGGCACTATTTTTGGAATCAGCACTTTAAAATTAATAAGAAACAAATATTTGATTTCATTTCAGCGAATATGATGCAGGATAGCTTTATTATAATTATAGTATGAGTATTATTAAATATATATGAAAAAAAATGTAGATGAACTAAATGGAAAAAAGAAAAAACTTTTTGACCAACACAGTAAAAAAAAAAAAAGTATATACTTTTGTTATAACAGAAAGATTTCATTTCAGCGAATATGATGCAGGATAGCTTTATTATAATTATAGTATGAGTATTATTAAATATATATGAAAAAAAATGTAGATGAACTAAATGGAAAAAAGAAAAAACTTTTTGACCAACACAGTAAAAAAAAAAAAAGTATATACTTTTGTTATAACAGAAACTTAAGTCATTATTTACTGAAAAACTTGGTCTTTATTCACTCTCAAATCTCACCTGTGTTTGCATATCATAACCATTTAAATACAAAAAAAAACAAAAAAAACTTTCATATAAAAACCATCTTAATGGCACTTGTTCACTATCCATTCGATAGATTTGTGTGAGAAATAGATCAAAATTTACTGAAAATCTTTATTCACTCCCTATTTATTCACTAGGTCATTATTCACTCTCTAATCTCATCCACAACTGTGTATCATAACCACTTAAATATAATAAAAATAAACTCATTCACACCTTATTTAGTGCAAACACATGCAACTTGGTCAGTGTTGTATAGCAAACCTCATACTTCAATTTTGCATGGAGTTAAGCCTGTGAACAAGGGTGCGAACACCAGCCGACACATTTCACACCTTTGCTCTCTCCATATTTGAAAAAAGGAAGCCGACACGTGGACGCGGTAGTCACCAGCTCTCTCTTCCCTAGCGTTTTACATAAGCGGCCATTACCATTACCATAGCAACCGTGCACCCCCACAAGCCTTAAAAGCCCGTTGTGATATTCATAATGAAGAGCCGCCCACCCATGGATCTGTGTGTCAGGTAATGAACATACAGTGCTGTCGGGCCCCCTCAAAGGCCGTCACAGTCACTTCTTAATTATTGGATAGAGTTTTATTGAACGGAGGCAGTGGCTTTTAGAGCAGTCGCAGAGCACGAATACATTCGGATTTAGACCCAGATTCAGGCTGACTTGGATGCCAACTCTTTCTTAGACTTGATATCATGGCTGTATTTCCAGGTGGGATCTCAGATCAAGACTCGGGTGCAGGAGTTGGGTCACGGCTGCATCTATCTGGTCCAGAAGGCCGGAGCCCTGCAGATGAGCCCGACAGACAGTTTCACCAAGAGAGAACTGATCGAATACGCCCGTGCCGTCACAGAGAAGGTAGGCTCGCTCAGGATATGGGAGGCTGTTACTTCTGTTCGGTTTGCTGCATTACTTTTTGTTTCTATTAACTTTTCATTACCGTATTAGAAAATAATGTTTTGAAAGCCTCTTCTGAGTACGCTTACAAATACTGCTGATTTATTTAGAAGTATGCTACACTTGCTAAGGCAGTGGTTCCCAACCACGTTCCTGGAGCCCCCCCAACACTGCACAATTTGCATCTCTCCTTTGTCTGACACACCCATTTCAGGTCTTGGAGTCCCTACTAATGAGCTGATAATCTGAATCAGGTGTGTTTGATTAAGGAGACATGGAAAACTTGCAGTTTTGGGGGGGCTCCAGGAATGTGGTAGGGAACCCCGGTGCACACATTCACATTGTGAACAATAAAACAGTTAAAAATTATATTTAAACATATTGAAGGAGGGACCAAAGTCTTATGTAGAGACCAGAATATCATAAGGACTTTAGAGGGGAGTGTTACCACTCACAACACCCTGGCAGTAACATAGCAACACCCTGTCGCCTACCCACAACACCCTAGCAACGCAGTGGCAATCAGCAACAACACCCTAAAAAATAGCATAGCAACACCCTGTTGATTACTGACAACTATGCAACCACCCACAACACCCTAACAATAACATAGCAACATCCTGTTGACTACCCACGACACCCCAGCAACACATCGGCAACCCCCAAACCACCCTAAAAATAGCATAGCAACACCCTGTTGATTATTGACGACACCTTAGTAATAGCACAGAAACACCTATGCAACCACCCACAACATTCTAGCAATAACATTGCAACACTCTGTCGCCTACCCACAACACCCTAGAAACACATTGGCAACCACCAAAAACACCCTAAAATAGCATAGCAACACCCTGTTGATTACTGTCGACACCTTAGTAATAGCACAGAAACACCTATGCAACCACCCGCAACACCCTAACAGCACATTGGCAACCACCAACAAGACCCTAAAAATAACATAACCATACCTTAGCAAAAGCATAGCAACACCTTCAACTACCCTTGACACCTTAGTAATAGCATAGCAACACCCATGCAGCCACCAACTCCCTAGCAATGGCATAGCAACACTCATGTGACAATCCACAACATCCTAGCAACCTCATAGCAACACTTTTTCAACTACCCATGGCACCCTATCAACCTTATATCAACACCGTAACAACCATCCATAACGCCCTTGAAACCACATAGCAATGCCATTGCTACCCACTGCAACATCTTAGAAATAACATAGCAACACTCTTTCAACTACCCACTACACTGTAGCAATCACATAACACCTTTTAAACTACCCACATCACCCTAGTGACCGCATAGCAACACGCCGGCAACCACCCATAACCCTAGCAACGACATGGCAACGCCCTTGCTACCCTCCTCAACATCCTAGCAATCATATAACAACACCCTTTCAACTAAACTTGCTACAGCATATCAACCACATAGCAAAGGCCTTACAACCAACAACAACACCATAGAAACCGCAAAACAACACCCTGGCAAACACAACACAGACAGGCACAATGAGAGTCGCTTGCTCATTTCAATGACTACACTTTTCATTCATAGTTTTTTTCTTTCTTTTTTTTTTCAGCTGTTTTTATACCATTGTTGGAATGAATGCTGGAAGCCCCGGTTGAGAATGTTTAGAGTAGATGACATTCATCAGTGTGTCATATTGTCTTTGATTACATCTCAGTAGCTGGAGTTGGTCTGTCCCGCTGTGGTGGCACTGTGACCCCTCACTGCTTTAAATGAGCTCTGTTAAATGTGTCCGCGTCCCCCACCGGCCCCATTCAGTTCAAACCTCAGCTCTGCCTGCAATCATTTCTCTAGTAAACGTGAATAGAGATGGTCGCATTCGAATGCCTCCCTTATGGTTTTTCATCTACTCGTGAAGAAAACACCATTGTTCTTTATTTCTCTTGTCTGTCTCTCTCACTCTCTTTCTGAAAGTGTTAGTGTAATGGTCTCACTTTAATGGACTTGTCCATCTTTCTTTCAGTTGTTTGTCAGAGCCCATCACTCAATATTTGTCTCTCTCTGATGGTGATGATGGTGGAAGCAGTTATGTTTATACAGATCTAGGATCAGTTTACATTAGCGTCTATTGTAGCTTGTAGGAACACGCATTATATTATATTATATTATATTATATTATTTGTTAAATAATATTTAACAAAATAGCAATAATAAATTTTGTTTCGTTTATTATAATTATGTCCTGGTTTCACAGACAGAGCTTAGACTAAGCCAGGATTAGGCCATAGTTCAATTAGGACATTTAAGTAATTTTTATAAACGTCAAAAAAACATCTGTTGTGCATCTTGAGACAAAACAAGGGCACTGACATTAATCAACATAATACAATTAAATTGAATTATTAAACTATTTCAATTATATAATTATGATATATTAAACAAAACATTCTTGAATTATTATTGTTATTTGCTGTTAAATATTATTATATATTATGTTATTTTATATTATGTTAAACTATATAAATGATGTAATTATAATATATTGAATAACCTTTCAAAACAAATTATTTATAGTTATAATACAATAGAGTATGGTATAATATAATATGTATTTCTAATTAAAATATTTAAATTATATTATTAATCAAAACCTTCTGAAACTTCATTGTTATTATTATAATATTTGTTAATAAAACATTTTTTATTAACAAATAAAAAATATATAATTTATATAAAGAAAATTTAGTACATTAAATGAAATATTCATTTCATTACTGACACCCAAGAAAAGTGTTACAGGCTTAGAAAGCTGTCCCAGCTCTGCCTATGGAGTTTATAATGAAGTGTGATTCACTGTCTCCTGCAGGTGTCCATGGTGTTGTCAGCCCTGCAGGCTGGTAATAAAGGAACTCAGGCCTGTATAACTGCAGCCAGTTCTGTCTCCGGCATCATCGCTGATCTGGACACCACCATCATGTTCGCCTCTGCCGGCACACTTAACGCAGAGAACGAAGAGTCTTTCGCAGATCACAGGTGAGACCTAGTAGAGCATACCACAGTTTCAGCATCACATACATAAAATGATAAAGGTTTGTTTTATGAATGTTTTGCATATTCTTAAGCTCCAAAAATAGTGTCTGTTGTGTTATCTGAAGTGTATTTGTTTCTGCACACTTCAGAGAGAACATATTGAAAACCGCTAAAGCTTTGGTTGAAGACACCAAGCTGCTTGTGTCTGGTGCTGCATCGAGCCAGGACAAACTAGCCCAGGCGGCCCAGTCCTCTGCCAAAACCATCACACGGCTCACTGATGTGGTCAAACTGGGCGCTGCGAGCATGGGCTCAGAGGACCCTGAGACACAGGTGCACATTTCTCTGTTTGTGTGTTTCATAATCTGTCATAGATTTTCACAACGCCAAAATTTCATTACCAATTCCAATGTGTTCTAATTCTGTCTGCTCCTATATTTTTATCCTGGACTATATTTATCCTTTTTCACACCCTGACTCAGTGTAATGAGAATATCATTAGCTCTCCTCTCAAATGTCTCGACATTTGGGTGCAGACACTCTGACTCACAGCCAATGGCAGGTATCATGACACATCTCTGGCCAAAATCTAAATTACCTGTTGAGGATTAATGTTTCATAATGTTTTGTATGCTATTATACAGGTGGTTCCGATAAAGAACTGCACCACTGGAGGTGTGCAATGCATCATGGGAGTGGATAAAGCCAGTGGCATATCATGACTAAAGGTGGTTGTGAATAAAGGCTTCTCTCTATCTCTTTCAGGTGGTACTGATAAACGCTATCAGAGACGTCGCTAAAGCTTTGGCTGAGCTGATTAGTGCCACTAAATGTGCCGCAGGCAAGGCAGCAGACGATCCGTCCATGTATCAGCTGAAAAGTGCTGCCAAGGTATGTTTGGTTGAAGAATGTTGCATGTGTGTCTGTAATTTCCTGTTTGTAGGAAAAGCATTATGTGTCTTAGTGAGGATCATATCTTATTCTGATGACTATCACTGTGTGTGTGTGTGTGTGTGTGTGTGTACGTGTACGCCTACGCCTGTCTAACAGCTGGCCCTGTCTCTCATTTTCTTGGCTGGGTGCTGTCTTCACTTGCTGTCATCTTGGTGTGTGGCCACAAATCAAACCCTATCTTACAGTGATCATAGTGTATATGTGAGTGACTCAGTGGCCACGCTGCAGGGTACAGAACCAAGCTGTGTGTGTGTACAACATAAGGACTGCTTCCTTCCCTTCCTCTTCTTTTTTCTGTCTTCTCTCCAATGCCATGTATGATTTGCTACATGGCAATACTGATTAATTTTGTAATCCTAATTAAAAGTAAATTATAATGGCACTCACTTCTGCAGTTATTCTGTGGATCAGAGCACGCAGTTTATTATATGAAGTGATAAAACTATCTCCAGGCTTGTTTAAACAGAAATTGATGTGGACCGCACATATTTTCAAGCATTCTCTAATCCCTTAATCATTCACCTGGTGCTGTTAAACCTCTGGGATTAACTTCCACATACATGCAACATGATGTGTTTTATTTAGCATATTTAAATATTGAGTTGTTATGCTGTTGTGACCTTCACGGAAAGACTTTTTGCATTCCTCCAGCATATGGTGACTTCAGATCCTCTGGGATTTTGTTTCAGACATTCATTGCACTTTTTTCTTCAGTGTGTGTTTAAAGTAGTGGTGGCGTACCACAGGGCTTTGTCTTAGGGCTCCTTTTATTTCCTTGGGTTTCCTTCTATATCCTTTTGTGCTTAACTTTGCCTAAAGCAAGATTTGGAATCCATTACTGACCTCAGCTGTAGTCCATTAAAAGGTCCAGTTTGATCACCTGACCATTTTCTGATGTTTTGAGATATATAGATTTGAGTTTTTTACCTTACAAAGAACAGAATCTGCTCGACCTCTCTGATTTCACTGAGCTGTTTGATACAGCTGTTCTTGTCATAGCATTGCATCTGACCTTATTTCAGTGTGTCAGGTGAAAAACTGGCCACAAAACTGTTGACATTCTCTAGTTGAGCTCACTTAAGCTATCATACATAAAGCAGAAAAAGGAGTTCCAAGACAGTCCGAGACTTTGACCTCCCTATGTTTTCTGATGTTACAGGTGATGGTAACGAACGTGACCTCTCTACTGAAAACTGTGAAAGCGGTGGAAGATGAAGCCACTCGCGGGACGAGGGCTCTTGAAGCCACTATTGAGTGCATCAAACAGGAACTCACTGTATGCAGCATTCTTTGTGTGAATATTGAAATATTCAAAGAGATAATGTGCTTCCCACTTTTAAAGAGTTCTT
Source organism: Sinocyclocheilus anshuiensis (assembly GCF_001515605.1). Classification (NCBI taxonomy): domain Eukaryota; kingdom Metazoa; phylum Chordata; class Actinopteri; order Cypriniformes; family Cyprinidae; genus Sinocyclocheilus; species Sinocyclocheilus anshuiensis. The sequence continues at coordinate 824,421 of NW_015536587.1, forward strand.
CAAAAAAGTACATACAGTCATTATTTTCTAACCCTCATGCCATTTGAAACCTGTATGTGGAACACAAAAGAAGATATTTTGAAAGTCAATGGGACCTAAACAACATTGTATGGACTAAAAAAAACACTGAGACATAGGGGTGTGCGATATCACGATTTTCGATCTTGGACGATTAAAATGTCTCCACGTTCTGCTTTTGAAGAAATATCGTAGTATCGTGAGTTTCATTCAAACATTTCATTCTGACATGCGCTTTTTCTAAGCACGTACACTTGACGCTCGCTTACACTAAGAAGCCTGTCAAACAGCGCCTGATCTGGACTAAGTTATCTTTTGCATCTGATTGCGCTAATAATGTCAAAAACTCACAAGGTTTTCATATAAACAGTTGGTTATGTCTAAAGTGAAAGTAGACAGTTGAGAGAAAAACGGATGCGTGCCTGTATATTATGCTGCATTCACACCATGTCATAATTACTGTAATTTCGAGATGACAGCACGTGTCGTTCTACTTGGAAGTGTTCACACCCTTGGACTCAGAACTATCGCACTATCAATGCCTAAACATAGCGCCTAATGAATCTTAGGTGGTCAGGTGGTAGTGGTACAAGTTGTAGCTCTCAGAAAACTCCCAATTCACAAGTTATAATTACGAGTTCTACGAGGATGTGAACGCTTTTTACAAGTTGGAATCTCATAATCACAGTAATTACGATATGGCGTAAACGCACCTTTAGATGCGTGCAGGTCTTAAAGCATCAGTACTAAACATGATGCCCCTTGTCATTAAAGGGATAGTTCACCCAAAAAATAAAATTCTGTCATTATTTACTCACTCACATGTTGTCCCAAACATGTATTAATTTCTTTCTTGTGTTGAACACAAAAGAAGATATTTTGAAGAATGTTGGTAACCAAACAGTTGCTGGTCCCCATTGACTTTCATAATAGGGGGGGGGAAATACTGTACTATGGAAGTCACTGGTGACCAGCAACTGTTTGTTTACCCACATTCTTCAAAATAACTTTGAGCAACAGATGAAAGAAACTCATTCAAGTTTAAAACAACTTGAGAGTGAGTAAATGATAACATAATTTTTATTTTTGGCTGAACTATCACTTTAATGTTAATAAAGCAAAAAAACAGAAAAATCACTCACTGCTCTTGATTTAAAAGAATATAGTGTTTAATTTTTATATTTCTTCATTCAATTTCTTGAATGCTACTGCTAAATACACCTACCGTACCTGAAAAATAAAGCATTGTTTGTTTTATTTGTATATTATGTGTATTTGTAATGTGTATCATTGTTCTTATTTTTAATAACAAAGATAAAATAATGACAAAGATTTTTATTTTCGCCCACTTTGGTCTAAATATCTGCCATTTTTAAAATATTTTGTTACCTTGAAAGGCTTTGTCTTTATAATAGGGAAATTTGCTTGCAAAAACTTGCAAAATAGCAAAACATGACAAAAAATCATGATACAATCGTGAATCGTGATATTTCTAAAAAAAAATTGTGACATGATATTTTTGCCATATCGCCCACCCCTACTCAGAAGTAAATGCCCACTGCTATGATTGGCTAACAGTTGTGTATGTTTGATAGCCTACATCCTTCACAGATGGACGCTGCAGTGATTTAGGTTAAAAAATGCATAAATACTCGGTACATATCAAAGGAGCTATAATAACAGACAAAGCAATAGTGACCACATAAAAACAGTTACTCACACTTGTGATGCGACATTACTGTCAGATCCAATATTGTCAGCGCAGCATAATTTTTTAGTTTCAATCTTTCTGAAAATCCTGCGTCAAATCGTGCCTTGATTGTAAACAAATCTGCAATAATTAAAGTGAACAAAGAACCGAGTTTGTACTGACAGTCTGGATCTTCATTAAAAATAAAGTTCATCCACTCTTTACTAATGTTAGGATCAGAAGGAAGGCAATGCAAAGACTGTGCACTGCACAGCGTCTTGTTGTCTTCGGAGCCATCTTTATTGTTTGGTTTCTGCATAGACCTGCATTCACCCTTCTCGTTATTTACACTACATGCACGAATCAGTGGGCAGGGCTAAACAGGCAGCGATGTAGAAGCAGGCGTTGATCTTCTTCTGCTGAGGCAGTGTTTATCCACACTATTACATCATAGAGTTGTACATTCCACAAGTCGTTTTGACAGACTGTTTTTAGACTAGGTAACCAAACAGTTGCTGGTCCCCATTGACTTTCATAATAGGGGGGGGGAAATACTGTACTATGGAAGTCACTGGTGACCAGCAACTGTTTGTTTACCCACATTCTTCAAAATAACTTTGAGCAACAGATGAAAGAAACTCATTCAAGTTTAAAACAACTTGAGAGTGAGTAAATGATAACATAATTTTTATTTTTGGCTGAACTATCACTTTAATGTTAATAAAGCAAAAAAACAGAGAAAAATCACTCACAGCTCTTGATTTAAAAGAATATAGTGTTTAATTTTTATATTTCTTCATTCAATTTCTTGAATGCTACTGCTAAATACATCTACCGTACCTGAAAAATAAAGCATTGTTTGTTTTATTTGTATGTTATGTGTATTTGTAATGTGTGTCTTTTTTCTTATTTTATAGCAAAGATAAAATAATGACACAGATTTTTATCTTCACCCACTTCGGCCTAAATATCTGCCATTCTTTTTTTGTTACCTTGTAAAGCTTTGTTTTTAAAATAGGGAAATTAGTTTGGCTGTACTGCTCAGACAACATGTAAAATATTAAAACCAACATGACAAAGAATCGTGATAAAATTGTGAATCGTGATTTTCCCGAAAAAAAAATGTGACATGATATTTTTGCCATATTGTCCACCCCTACTGAGACATTTGTCAAAATATCTTCTTCTATTCCTTTAAGCACTTGGGACTAGTTAGTACATTTCATGCTCATTTTGATCCTAATTAAGATGCTAATACAATCAACTTGTATAACAATCTGGCTGTGAATTAGTACCAATTTGGTCCAGCCTAATTAATTTGACCCCAGACAGAGGTAAAAACCCATCCATCTGTGATATGAACTGGTAATACAGAATAATACACCCTGTGAGCTTTGCCTGTTCTCCACCTGCTCCTCGTTCTCCTTCTCCCATGGGCATCCCTACTCCACTTATCAGAGGCCGTGTGAGAGATTGAGATAGTGGTACAGGAAGGCACGAGATTTATCTTCTGGTTTAATGCTCCTGTTATCAGATGCCCATCAGAAATCCTGATGGCATTACTGTATTAGTGCACAGAAAATCAGCCCTGGTCATATGACTTCTTCTAAAAATGTATGAGTCACTGAAGAGTTGCAGATATGTTATTTCTATTATGAATAAAATATTTCTTCATTTCCCTGACTGTTGCATCATCTGCTTTCCAGGTTTTCCAATCCAAGGACGTTCCGGAGAAATCTACCACCCCAGAAGAGTTCATCCGCATGACCAAGGGCATCACCGTAGCAACGGCCAAAGCGGTGGCAGCAGGCAACTCTGCTCAGCAGGAGGACGTGATATCCACTGCCAACCTGAGCCGCAAAGCCATCTCCGACATGCTGACCACCTGCAAGGTGCTTATCCACCATCACACACACACATATGCCCATTCACACAAACACAATCTCACCGTATGCTGACCAACTGTATGGTGGAAATCCACAAACACTTGAATACCAACAAAATGGGTTTGTTGTGCTCACACACAATGCACAATGAATGACATTTGCTCTCTTTCTCAAATTCATTTGGCACTAACCTACTTTTGACTCCTAAATTACGCCCTCTAGTGTCGTCATGATGTAATGCATTTCCTACAGTCCTCAGATTCCTATAGAGCTACAGATCTTTCCCTCAAAAGTACAAAAATCTGCAGATTCCATTTGGAGCTAATCATCACATACCATAAATTTGTGTTTATGTCTTGCAGCAAGCCGCGTACCACCCAGAAGTGGGTGAGGATGTGAGGAATAAAGCTCTGCTCTACGGCATCGAGTGCACCACCGGATACACCGACTTGCTCGAACACGTCCTGCTTGTGAGTGGGCTGACAGTTTTTACAGGATGTTTTTGTGCTTGGGGGTTCTGGGATTAACCTCGTGTGTTTACTCCACACAGGTACTGCAGAAACCCACGGCCGAACAGAAACAGCAGTTGGTCACACTGTCCAAGAAAGTGGCAGGCTCAGTCACGGAGCTCATCCAGACTGCTGAAGCCATGAAAGGTGAGCACACACAAATGGATATGCTACAATGGGATTGAAGGTCCTGCAAGGAAAATTCTGTTTATTTTTTTGTTTTTGGTCCCAAAGAATTTGTTTTTATTGAATATTGATGGAGCAACACAATTAATGTAAAAAAATGGATTAAAATAGTTTTTTACTACAATTATGTAAATAAAAAGACTTGTAATCAAGGGATAGTTCACCCAAAAACTGAAAATTTGCTGAAAATTAACTCACCCTGAGGCCATCCAAGATGTAGTTGAGTTTGTTTCTTCATCGGAACAGATTTGGAGAAATGTATTGTAGCATTGGGTCACTTGCTCACCAGTGGATCATCTGCAGTGAATGGGTGCCGTCAGAATGAGAGTCCAAACAATTTATTAAAAAAATCACAGTAATCCACAAGTAATCATTTTGTGAAGTGAAAAGCTGTGTCTTTGTAATAAGTCCATAATTAAGATGTTTTTCATTTCAAACGGTTGCTTCCAGCTAAAAATATGAGTCCTCTATACATAATATTGTGTAAAAACTCATCTCGTCTGAATCAGGAGAGAAAATGCACAGATCAAACACCATTTGCAAGCAAAAACAGACCAAAAGTAAACAAATATCTTAATGGATTTTTATGTGAGAGGGCAATAGGGGGACAAATTCATCTACATCTTGGATGGCCTGAGGGTAGGTCTTTTTCAGCAAATTGTAATTTTGGGGTGAATTATTCCTCTAAATATAGTTCTGTCAGGACCACTATCGTCAAAATGATAGATACTTAGCATAACGTTTGGTTTGGCGGTATGGTTCTGTTCTGGGCAAAAACCTCCCTGCCCATCCATGCAGCCTGTCATGAATGAGCAGGGAGAGCAGCAATAATAACCCCCCTAGGGTTAACAGAACAGAACAAGGCCTATATCATTAATGTACTTGATATTTAAGTGTAACACTTTATTCAAGATAAAGGAGTCTGATTAGCAAGGAATATCAGAAAGCCAAGTCCTGACTGTGGCGAAAGGAGGAGCTGGGGATGGAGAAGGGTAATTTGCTCCTGAGCAAGCTGAAAAGCTGCTGAATAATACTGAATAGAGCTTATATAGGAATGCAGTGATAGGTGTCGTATTCCTATGGGTAGATGTGATCAGCTGAGAATCAGCTGATGCAAGCTTGACTCACGTGACCTGCCAGAACTAATGTTAACGCTTAATTTCTATTTGCACTATAATTATCAAAAACGAAAAAAAATCAGTATTGTCTTTTTTAAAATATTTATTCCAAAATCCATTTATAATGAAAAAATCGAACACATTTAATTTAATTTTGCGAATGATGGGTTGTCAAATTCTGCTGAGCTTTCCGCGAGCACAGATCTCATGCAGGCCTGGTAATGGTATATGAGTTTGAGAGCTAATGGGGGCAGGTCGATTGAGCTGAATTTGTGCAGGTTTAATACAGCCATTGGGCTGAAGGCACTCTCTTGCTCTTTTCTATAACACTACTTTGTTGTTTTTTCCTTTTCTGCCACAGATGGAGGTGAGTATGATACACAGTGTTGTTTTTCTCCAATATCAGGCCACACACATACAGACGGAATACTGACCAGCATGGACACACACACACTCATACAATGAGTTATAGTGTGAGAGAAAAGAGAAGAAGGGATAGAATTGAATTCCCTCAGGTTTAACATAATCCTCAAACACATTCTCACCATCTGTTTTCACAAGCTGTTTGAACAAAACAGACGTCTTTTAGACGTCTTTTAGACTTTCAAACAGACGAAGCATATTTGCTCCATAAATGGCTATTAACGTAAAGATGTGCACGTTCATCTAAGCAATTAATGAATGATTGTGACTGTAATAACCTGCCAGTCAGCACTGTGTTTACCTTAAAGTTATAGTTATTAAAGCCAAGGTTGTGGCATCCATTCTTTATCATACATTAGCATTATCATTTATCATAAATTGTCATTATTATTTATTATATTTTATATATTATATATTTATTATCATTTTTGAGATTTTTCTGTAATAATTGGGGGGTTCATAAAAGTAGGATTTATTTCCTTTAATTTTTGTAAGGGTCTTGTGGTGGAATGTGATTTTCTCTATACAGGAGGTTTTTAGTTTGAATCGCATGCTTTTTTTCCTTTAATTTTTTACTTAAAATTAGTTTTTTCATGTCATACCATGTTTTCTCTTTCCATGTGCATGTATTATATATAAACATTGTAAGTGCATTGAAAATGAGGGTCATGTTGACATTGTTTGCACATCCTTTCAGGTTCAGAGTGGGTGGACCCAGAAGACCCCACGGTGATAGCGGAGACAGAGCTCCTGGGTGCTGCTGCGTCCATCGAGGCCGCGTCTAAGAAACTGGAGCAGCTGAAGCCCAGAGCCAAACCAAAGGTATCCTTCCATCCATCTTCTGAATCCAAACACACACACACACACACACACAATGCTGTGATCAGCCTGCCAACACAACTATGTCAGATCATTTCCACCAAAGGCTGCGGGAACGTTTCATTCCTATATTATATTTGAGGGGAGGTTATGTTATTTTTGTAATTTTAGGACTTCAAGATTTCAGGATGTGGTGTTTTTGTATTTTCTTGGTGTTTGGGAAGTTTGCGCACATCTGTGTAACATTTTCTTTGTTTTTTTTTGTACATTAACAATTTATATTTTGCAGTCTGGTGAGCACTGAACTTGAAATGATCGTCTGGTTTTTGGTTTGTTGGGCTTTTTTGTGTATTCCTATATTATATTTGAGGGGAGGTTATGTTATTTTTGTAATTTTTGGACTTCAAGATTTCAGGATGTGGTGTTTTTGTATTTTCTTGGTGTTTGGGAAGTTTGCGCACATCTGTGTAACATTTTCTTAGTTTTTTTTTGTACATTAACAATTTATATTTTGCAGTCTGGTGAGCACTGAACTTGAAATGATCGTCTGGTTTTTGGTTTGTTGGGCTTTTTTGTGATCCGTCTTGCATCTCAATTGTTCAGTATTGTGAAGTTTCGTTTTAGAGCATGCTGGACTTTTAGTCAGTCTATCTGAAACTCATCTCCAAGAAGGTCAGCACTTTTTAGAAATGATTTTCCCTGAAGATCTTTTATTGTTTCATCCATCTGTATTATAGTTTAGCTGTCAGTGATTCTTTTCACCTAAAAAAAAAAAGCATTCATCCACATTTTGCCACTCAGAGCTGAAACAGTTTCCCCCCTTGAGTGTCTCAGTGATTAACATTTACTGCCACAGGCGGAATACTGTACAGAGAGACAACATCCATCTATCGTCCCGTATATGTCTGTCTGTCTGTCTGTCTGTCTATCTATCTATCTATCTATCTATCAATATATCTGTCTATCTGTCTGTCTGTCCATCAATCTCTCTGTGCCTCGTCTGTCTGTCTGTCTGTATATCTATATTTCTGTCTGTCTGTTTGTATATCTATCTGTCTGTCTGTATATCTATCTATCTGTCTATCTATTAGGGATGTTCATTTTAACCGGTTAACCGACCGTAAGAATTTTGACCGATTAATACAATCAGTTAAATGGTTTAAAAAGTTCTTTATTTATTTTTTCAGTAATTTATACAAATATTAAAAAAAGGTTTGCTGCATGGTTAAAATACGCTATGTGTATTAAAAAATTTGTTTTTTAGGGGGGAAATTGTATTATTTCATTCAGAAATAGGCCTAATGCCTACGCGAAATGTTTACAAACATTATAATAAACACTGTAAACATAGCTAGGCTATTTTAGTTCCCCTCACTCCACAACAAATCCTTTCAATTAACAGTATTTAGAAAAGAACAAGAATTAAAAATATAAGAGCTATAGCAATATAAACAACAAGCCAAAACGAATTAATTTAGGCTAAAACTAAACTGAAACCAACGTTGGGTCTCTCATTCGACACAAAATCAAATGTTTTCGTATTCGCGATGTATTTGAATGGCAAATTATTATATTTTATGTACTTCACTCGCGTTCCAATATCCACGTAAAACAAAATGTTTTGCATAACATCACGGCGGTACTGTGATAACACTTAATGGCCCAGATTTTTCTACATATTTTTTTTTCCATATGTTTGACTGACTGTATTTTATTATGATGGCTGCATTGTCAAGGTAGCAAAGCTTAACTGTGGGTGTTCAAGCGGCGCCGGCGCAATCACTTTAATTTTTTCCTTCTAACAGTGGAAGAAACTACTCCTTTTAGTCATAAAAATAATCGGAATTGTAAAAGGTTTGCCTTTATTTGTTTAGGCCTATTTATTAGTTTTATATATATATATAAATATATATGTGTATATATATATGTATATATAGCCTTGCTTTATTATGTTTTTCTCCGCTCACAGAAGCGCTGCAGGTGCGTGATGTGATATGATGACCATGTGAATCCTCATGTTCTGTTGTTTGCTGCTTTTTGCGCATGTAAAATTAATCCCCGGGAAACAAATGTTAGTATTTTTTGATGGGTCACTTATCCTTTCTAATTTAATTCAATTCTAATTTAAAATAATCTTGTCGGTTAACAATCGGTTAACGAGCGTCGGTTGTCGGTTAGGAAAAATAACCGAAATGAACATCCCTACTATCTATCCGTCTGTCTGTCCATCAATCTCTCTGTGCCTCGTCTGTCTGTTCATCTGTCTGTCTGTTCTGTCCTTCTGTATGTCTGTTGATTGGTCTGTCTTTCTGTCTATCTGTGGTTCATTCTATCTAATGTTCTGTCTATCATTCAGTCTATGGTTTGTTCTGTCTGTCTTTCTGTATCTTTCATTCTGTCTTTAGTTCTAACTATTTCAGTCTATCTATTATTATGTCTGTATGTCTGTCTATCCCTCCCTCTGCTTTTTAACTCTCTGTCTCACTGTGTTGTGTTAGTCAGGTCAGGTTCATATATTCTGGAAAGAAGGATGAACAGAAGTTTGTGTAATGTTGTCACCTTTAGTCCATTCAGACATTCATTGTTGATTTTTCATTTCATTAGCCTCTGCAGACTCTGCTAAACCACATTTCACAGACTGTCTCACATTTAGAGCTCTACATCACACGCCAATAAACATTCTGAATTAGTTTATAGCACATTAACATGTTTGTTCACTGTTACTTGATTTAATGAGGTTGAAATTCAGCACGTATCAGGATACAATGTCATTGGTGTTTATTATCGCCCCTGGAGCTTTCTTTACTGTTTCCCCTAATCTTCATTCCTCACTTCCCTCTTTTGCCTTCTCTCCTTTACCCATCCTTGTCTTTTCCCTGCTATCCCAGCATGCCCTGCTCTCTTGTGCTCTCCTATCCTCTCCTCTCTTTCCCCATGTTCTGGAGGTGAGGTAGACCTGGAAGCCTTTCTGCAGGGCTCTGTTTGATATGTTTGATATATTAGGTTGTTATTCTGTCCAACTATATATCAAACATATTCCTACAGTGTCCTGCTCTGTCTCCAGACTTGTGTGTGTTCTGTTTATGACTTGTTCATGAACGTGTGTGTTTTTGTGACTTCAGACAGATCAATTTGTGTAGGTGGCACGCAAGGGTGTGTCTTAGGTCCGTTAGAATTGTGCCATTTGCTTTGACGCTGTTGATTCTGAACAGTGTGAACCTAAGAATTGGCACCACCATGCCACAAGGTGTCACCCTCAGATCACTTTGTCGAAGTTACATCTCACCTTCTTCCTTTCATCGCCTTGACTGTGTTTGGAATAGCATACTGCCATACTACTCATACTGTTAATGCAGTATGTAGTATGCTGTTTGCGCCAAATGTTCATTAAAAGTTCAGTATATAACAAGAGAACACTGCAAGGATTATTATATCCCACAATGCACTTAATACAACCTTCCATTTACAGTTTTATAAATGAACCAGAAGTAATATCGACAATATTTTCAACATCACTAATCATTATTTTATCAAACTTTTAAAACAAAATGGATTCAAAGTGCAAAGTAAATGTTATTTTCACATCATGTGACAACAATGTGGCATACTGCTGTTTGAAACATTTTTAATTTCTGTATTACCATCTGTTTCACTTACTGTTTTTAAAAATAGTTGTCTGTATATGCTGCACAGTATCCAGTAGGCTAGTATTCCATTTGGAACATAATGAAATAAAGTGTTTGTTCAAAATAGCATATTATCATACTACTTGTGCAGTTTTATTGCAGTATGCATTATATACATTTTTCAATGTATACACATATGCATGGAATATCTACTGCATTTGCCAAAATGTTCTGTATAGAACCAATCCACACTGCATGGATTACTATATCCCACAATGCAATTTTTTTCAACCTTCCAATTCCAGTGTCACATTTCATGCATACAGAAAATAAGCATTCTGTGCACCATGTACATGCTGCATACTCGAAGTGTATTACAAGCAGACTAGTAGTATGTTATTCTGAACAAACTATTACTCTTTGTTTGTATAGTGGAACGCATGTCAACCTTCAGGATGTGGTGTTTGATTAACCAATTGGTGGAAATCTGGGGGAAGTCGTGGCCTAATGGTTAGAGAGTCGGACTCGTAGCCCAAAGGTTGCGAGTTCGAGTCTCAGTTTGGAATAGCATACTGCCATACTACTCATACTGTTAATGCAGTATGTAGTATGCTGTTTGCGCCAAATGTTCATTAAAAGTTCAGTATATAACAAGAGAACACTGCAAGGATTATTATATCCCACAATGCACTTAATACAACCTTCCATTTACAGTTTTATAAATGAACCAGAAGTAATATCGACAATATTTTCAACATCACTAATCATTATTTTATCAAACTTTTAAAACAAAATGGATTCAAAGTGCAAAGTAAATGTTATTTTCACATCATGTGACAACAATGTGGCATACTGCTGTTTGAAACATTTTTAATTTCTGTATTACCATCTGTTTCACTTACTGTTTTTAAAAATAGTTGTCTGTATATGCTGCACAGTATCCAGTAGGCTAGTATTCCATTTGGAACATAATGAAATAAAGTGTTTGTTCAAAATAGCATATTATCATACTACTTGTGCAGTTTTATTGCAGTATGCATTATATACATTTTTCAATGTATACACATATGCATGGAATATCTACTGCATTTGCCAAAATGTTCTGTATAGAACCAATCCACACTGCATGGATTACTATATCCCACAATGCAATTTTTTTCAACCTTCCAATTCCAGTGTCACATTTCATGCATACAGAAAATAAGCATTCTGTGCACCATGTACATGCTGCATACTCGAAGTGTATTACAAGCAGACTAGTAGTATGTTATTCTGAACAAACTATTACTCTTTGTTTGTATAGTGGAACGCATGTCAACCTTCAGGATGTGGTGTTTGATTAACCAATTGGTGGAAATCTGGGGGAAGTCGTGGCCTAATGGTTAGAGAGTCGGACTCGTAGCCCAAAGGTTGCGAGTTCGAGTCTCAGGTCCGGCAGGGATTGTAGGTGGGGGGAGTGAATCTACAGCACTCTCTCCCACCTTCAATACCATGACTGAGGTGCCCTTGAGCAAGGCACCGAACCCCCAACTGCTCCCCGGGCGCCACAGCATAAATGGCTGCCCACTGCTCCGGGTGTGTGTTCACGGTGTGTGCGTGTTCACTGCTGTGTGTGTGCACTAAGGATGGGTTAAATGCAGAGCACTAATTCCTAGTATGGGTAACCATACTTGGCCACATGTCACAAAAAGAAAAGAAAAGAAAGAAAAGAAAGATGAAATGTATTTTCTGGGATCAACACAATGTGTGTCTTGCTAAAAAAAAAATAAAAAAAAAATAATAATTCATAGTATAATAACAGATAATAAAATCTCAGTTCCTTTAAATGGTTTTGAAGTAATGGCTTGGTGAGAGGATTGTTATCAATTAGCATAGATAAAGCAAGAGTATTCATTACATTTAATAAGGTGACAATCCACAGTTTGTTATATCTCTTGCTTTCTTATTTTCGCAGCAAGCCGATGAGTCTCTGGACTTTGATGAGCAGATCCTGGAAGCGGCGAAATCCATCGCTGCAGCAACCAGCGCTCTGGTCAAATCCGCATCGGCTGCCCAGAGAGAGCTCGTAGCACAGGGCAAGGTGCTAAAATCATTTAATGCATATTTTTTTTACACATACAAAGTTTTCTACTTTTCAGTGTTGTTATTGCTATTAAAAATCTTTTTGTTAATTGAAATAAAGCTGAAATAACACTTAAAAAATTGAAACAGAAATTGCCTTGGCAACTAACTGAATTAAATAAATAGCTAAAATGATTAAAACTAAAACTGAAATAAAAATAAATTAAAGCTAAATAGAAAAATTAACTTTAAAATTAAATTTAAAAATTAAAGCAAAATTAAAGATATTAATACGTTCTATAATAGTACATAAATAACATTGACACTTTTTAATATTTTTGGTATTTGATGTAGGTGGGCTCCATCCCTGCCAATGCAGTAGATGATGGCCAGTGGTCCCAGGGTCTGATATCAGCAGTAAGTTGAAGTTATCACCATTGCAATAGATGTAAAGTTGCTTTGACCAGAAGCATCAGCTAAATGACTGTTATAATTTGAATCTTTCCCTCTTTTAGGCTCGGATGGTTGCGGCCGCCACTAGTAGCCTGTGTGAGGCTGCCAACGCTTCAGTCCAGGGTCACGCCAGCGAGGAGAAGCTCATTTCCTCTGCCAAACAGGTGGCAGCTTCCACCGCTCAACTGCTGGTGGCCTGTAAAGTCAAAGCAAACCAGGACTCAGAGGCCATGAGGAGATTACAGGTTACAATCACTTGAATAATACAAAATTATATGAGTTCTAAGTGAAAAACAACAAGTTGTAGTTTATTATTATTATTTGTTTTTTGTGTTTGCACAGGCTGCTGGTAATGCCGTCAAGAGAGCATCTGACAACCTGGTGAAGGCAGCGCAGAAAGCAGCCTTCGATAAAGCCGAAGACAACAGCGTTGTGGTTAAAACTAAATTCGTAGGTGGAATCGCTCAGGTGAGATTCTTCACATGTTCCCACAGAAAAAAAAAGTCCACAGCAGTTTTTGAATAGTCCTTGACTTCTGAAGTGATGCTGCTCAATTGAAAAGAGATTTGACATTTAGAACTGCATTGTGGATCCATCAGCGGGATTTGAAAGCTGTGGTTTTGTACCAAGCATCTACAGCTGGCATCTTACGCCGGGTCGCTGTATCCACAAACAGCTCATTTTCACGTTTCATCCCGGGCCAGATGCACAAATTAAAGACTGTGTGTCTGCCTATTCAAAGCTTCCTTCCGCCCAGAATGCCTTCATGTCTTGTCTTCATCTTGAGAGGGCACTGGAATATTCTGAACATCTGAGAAAGTCCGTTGAGTGGATGGCGTGAGTGTTTGCATGCACCCTCGAATCGTTGCCAGCACAACAAAAAGAAGCTTTTTGTACCGAGTCAGTCCCTGTTCAGAAGGTCAAGCCTTGATCTAGCCGTCCCATTCCTTAAATCCACAAAAATGTTACACTGTTTGGAAAATAACTGGATGTCTATTGCAGATCCAGTCCCACTTTTTTTGCAGTACAGTTATGCTAAAATTACACATTCCAGTAAAGAATATGAAGCTTTTTCTCTCTTGTCACTAAGAAAGCAGCAGAAGGAAAAACTACTTTGGGGGGAAAAAAACTGGAAGAAAAAACATCCCTTGGCATTTTTCCTTGGCTATAATATGTAAGCGTTATTTATGTATCATTGTACTACAAAAGATTTAGCTGTCTTCATCTAAGGAAACTGGTTTTAAACAATCGGCAGGACTGATTGGAGACCAGGTTTTAGATCTGAAACTTTAACATTGTATACAAACATTGGCACTCATTCGTGAAACATGAAAAGAAAGAATTTCTGTACACATTGTTTATAAAACAATTCTTACGTAAATTGTTGAGTTAATGCTTGAAACACGCAGAATCTGTGTAAATCATTCTTGCATAAATTGCATTCATCTGCTATTGTTTGCATTCATGCAACACAAGCAAAACAAATTTGTACAAACCGTTATTGCATGAATTGCCATAATGATGTTGCATTTATTTATGCACAAAACACAAGCAAAAAGAATTGGTGGTAATTGTTGGTAAAAACCATTTTTATGTAATTTGATGCATTTGTCACATTCATGCATATGAAACAGAATGAATGAATCTGTGTAAACCAATTGAATTCATCTGCATTTCTTGCATTCATGCTACATAAGCAAACAAACCTGTATAAAACATTCTTGCATAAATTGCCACAATGATCTGCAGTCATATTGCATTTGTGCATGAAACAGAAAAATGCATTTTATAATTGCTCATAAAACCATTCCATTACAGTAATTTGTTGCATTATCATCACATTCATGAATGCAACAAGAACAAGTTTGTGTAAACCATTCTTGCGTAAATTGTATTCATTTGCATTTGTCGCATTCAGGGAACACAAGTCAAAAAACTGTTTTTGAGTAAATTTTTGCATTCATTCATGGAACATGACCAGAAAGAATTTCTGTGGTAATCTTTCTTACATAAATAGTCATAATCATGTTACATTCATGCATGAAACGAGCAGAATGAGTTTGTGTAATTCATCTGTGAAACCATGAACTGATCTTAATTCTAGTCTGTAAACTGTCACATTTACCATTCATGTTTGAAACATGAGCAGAACGAATCTGCATGTTTGTAAGTCCATTGTAACGTACAATTTTGCATGTGCATTCTCATGTCATGTCACAGCGGAAGGATTTTTTTATAAATTGCTCGTAATTATATCGCAGTGCAACAATTTACACAAGAATCTTTTTTTTAATGATTTACACAGGAATTTGTTCTGCTCAATTTTCATGAATGTTGCCTATTCAGTGACTAATAGTTTTGCATTATTTCCAGATCATTGCAGCACAGGAGGAGATGCTCAGAAAGGAGAGGGAGTTAGAAGAAGCCCGGAAGAAACTCGCCCACATCCGACAGCAACAATACAAGTTCCTGCCCAGCGAACTGCGAGAAGACCAGAGCTGAACACGCCTCGTCTGATTGGACGTGATATCCATCGGATCATGATTGTTACAGATGATTGGCTGCTCCTTATATGCAGAGCTAGAGATGTCACACGTCATTGGTTGTGTAACTGTCAGGTGACTTGTTAAAGTTAAATGTGATTGGCTCACATGGGACTAGCGCCACTGATTGGCTGTATGTTGGGGTATGAATGGATTTCCTCTTACATAGGGCTAATATTTTTTGTTCTTGTTTTTTTAATCATGTATTAAGGTGTAAAGCACTTGTTAGAGGTTTGATCGAGCGTGTGCGTGATTGTGTGTTTTATGTATCAATAGTATGCCACACATTGGCGATATCTTACCGTAAGAATCTCGATAACTAATCCTACACAATGTCAGTGTGTCATGTTTTATAATGCAACCAATGTGAAACTATTAATATCTGAAGCTGGCAGCCGCAAACCAGACAAAATTTACTTATAAAATTTACTTAAAGTGTGATGTCAGACCATAAGCTTTCATTATTCGCTCGCGTGACGATAAGCTTCAAACGCCTCTAGAATGCACTGCTCGATTCATACATATGCCACTCTAGAACTGGATTATGTTAGCAAGGTTATGAATTCTAGCTAGCTATAAGGAAATAATGTACTGGTGCTCTTTGTCGTGTTATTTATTCTTAGCAGAACTTTATTAGAGTAGCTTCCAGCTTCTCTTTGCGTTTGTAGGTCTAGTTGAGGGCTCTACGGATTAAGGAAGTATCATGTCTTTCAGTTCTTTCAATTCATGCAAATGGTTTCATTCAGTCGTCTCTTCATACCTCAGCTGTATCCTAGATTGTAAGGTTTCCCATGATTCCTCTGGGTGTGTCTGAACTTAGTCAGGTGGGCAGGAATGAGGTTTGCCCAAACACAATGGATATGTTCGGATTAACACACTACCATACTACTCATACTATTTCTGCAGATGCATACTTTGCACAGTATGCAAATTTTACACATTAGAATAACCAGATGAAATACTGTGGCCTATAATAAAATGACAATTGTCTTTTTTGTGGCAAAAATTTTTTTTTTTTTTTACAAAATTGGATGAAAATGCGAAGAAATTATAGGAACATTATATCCCACAATGCAATGCTCTTTTTTTTTAATGAACAGGAAATAATACAAGCCTCAATTTTGGCCATTTTCAAATTGACACACTACATATCTTTTTTATATCTTTTATATGCATCAAAATGTAAAAACAAATTTTATAGAATAGGCCAATTTGAAAAAATGTGGGGGAAAAAGTGAAAATTTTCAAGACAGTTGGACAAAAATTAAATATGCATAATAATTAGGTCATGTTTCAACAATATAACACACTACACTTTGCACAGTATGCAGATTTTCTTTATTGAAATAACCAAGTGACCTACTATATTTGCCAAAATGTGCAGTATGGAGAAACGGTACACTGTGTGGAACACTATATCCCACAATGCAGTGTGCTCAAATTCGTTTTTTATTTCCAATGTGATGAATGAACAGAAAAATAATACCAGACACAATTTTAGCTGTATTCGAAATAGCATACTAGCATACTACACATCTTTAATTTGCAGCAAAATTTCCGTATTTTTTGCACATAATTGGATAAAAGTGCGAAAACCTTTTGAAAGCAATCTGAATTAAATGTGTTGAGGTGTGTCAACGATATAACACATTGCTGATTGCATACTGCACACTATTCAACATGCTATTTTTTTAAATAGTAGACAGTAAACAGTGTATACTATTTTAAGTATTGAATACGCAGAATGCTAGCATTTCATTCCAAATATAACCTGCATCTAGAGCTGTGTTAGAAGAAGAACTTTACACAAATTGCGCCAAACAGGCTACGTGGCAAGGTCATGTGACAACAGTGTAGCATACTTACCGTCTGAAATGTTTATCATTGAATCTTAATAATCCAGACTGTTTCACATGCTATTTTTAAAACAATAGTAGGCAGTATACAGTATATACTGTGCAGTATGCAGTACGCGGAGCGCTATTTCAAATTGACACACTACATATCTTTTTTATATCTTTTATATGCATCAAAATGTAAAAAAAAAATTTATAGAATAGGCCAATTTGAAAAAATGTGGGGGAAAAAGTGAAAATTTTCAGTTGGACAAAAATTAAATATGCATAATAATTAGGTCATGTTTCAACAATATAACACACTACACTTTGCACAGTATGCAGATTTTCTTTATTGAAATAACCAAGTGACCTACTATATTTGCCAAAATGTGCAGTATGGAGAAACGGTACACTGTGTGGAACACTATATCCCACAATGCAGTGTGCTCAAATTCGTTTTTTATTTCCAATGTGATGAATGAACAGAAAAATAATACCAGACACAATTTTAGCTGTATTCGAAATAGCATACTAGCATACTACACATCTTTAATTTGCAGCAAAATTTCCGTATTTTTTGCACATAATTGGATAAAAGTGCGAAAACCTTTTGAAAGCAATCTGAATTAAATGTGTTGAGGTGTGTCAACGATATAACACATTGCTGATTGCATACTGCACACTATTCAACATGCTATTTTTTTTAATAGTAGACAGTAAACAGTGTATACTATTTTAAGTATTGAATACGCAGAATGCTAGCATTTCATTCCAAATATAACCTGCATCTAGAGCTGTGTTAGAAGAAGAACTTTACACAAATTGCGCCAAACAGGCTACGTGGCAAGGTCATGTGACAACAGTGTAGCATACTTACCGTCTGAAATGTTTATCATTGAATCTTAATAATCCAGACTGTTTCACATGCTATTTTTAAAACAATAGTAGGCAGTATACAGTATATACTGTGCAGTATGCAGTACGCGGAGCGCTAGTATTCCATTCTGAACGCAGCCAGAATCTCAGTGTTGTACTTTCTAATATCACAGTTCTCATAAAACACATATGCTCGCATTTGTAGTCTTTTTGAGATCTACTTTGCAATAGATCCACCGCAGATCAACTTCCTGTTTGAGATTGTACCTGCATGGCTGTTAGGAACACAGCAGGAAGCGCAGTGTAGTCTTACCTGCAAATAACACATCTCTTCTGCTTATCGTGTATCGTGAAAATCCCAGTGGAATCTTTTAAGAGTGTGTAATTCCCGTTTCATTTCCTGTTTGTGTTGTGTAGAATAACGTGTGGCACTTAAAAGATGAGAACTGACTGTTGTGACTTCAGATCTGGACTGCATTGTGTCATAGTGCCTTATTCTGACTTCTGCAGTAGCTCAGTGTGTGCAAGTTGCTCTTTTATGCTGCTTAAGGACCAGATTTCACTGGAATTTAATGTTAAGGTGTTTTCGGATCAGCAACAGAGCTCCGTCTACCAATACTGAGCAAGTATAAGCATCGTCCGTCTTTAAATGCGTGAAGCAGATGTCCTTTGTACTGTTCGAACTAGCTTTGGATGTGTACAGCGTTGTTTCCAGTCTAAGCCGAGTATGGTGACTAAATCTGACGTCCATTGGGCGGCCGTTTGATTCTGTTCTGCAATATTGTACCTACTGAGGCCTAAAGAAGCACTTGCCTTGGCAGGCCGCTATACTGCCGCACGATTAACTATTTAGATGTTTAGATGTACAGCTTCACTACAAATGAACAAACCACGAGTAGGAAAAGGAAGGATGTGATTGTTTCTGTCAGCACTGACTGCTTTCAGCTTGTCCACGTGAAGTAGAATATTAAAGTGTCCCAAAAAAGAACAAGGTTATCCTGCTTTTCGTTTCAATAAACCACGTTTTTTTGTTTTGTTTTTTTACTTCGAGTTATAGCTATAATGAAGATATTGCAATATGTGGTTGAACATGTGGTAAACAGCAAGAACTACCGCCTTCTTTTGAACTAGAGTTAGGGCTGTCTTTAATCAACTGACATAGTGACATTAATAATGATAATAATAATAATAATGAACATTAAAATGCTGTATGTATAATATTTATCTGGTCACGAAAGTATTTTTTGTATTGCCCTGAAAATAAAGAGTTTCAACAAAGTATAATTTGTGAAAGCATTTTT
>NW_015536587.1:844255-864434 GCF_001515605.1 Sinocyclocheilus anshuiensis
CATTTTTTTGGGGGGGGGGGTTGATAATTACATGACGATAATTACACAGGATTTTGTAATAGATTTAGATCATTTATTTAGATTTTGATAATTATAATGTTACATTTTTTTAATCCGTTAATAGGTAATACTTTATTTTAGTGTCCTTGTTATACATCTTATGTGTCCTTACTATAGTAATAACAGAAAATTATGCATAATTACAAGCAACTATTCCTAAACCAAATTATAACCTTAATTTTATAGTAAATGTTAATTAATATTAGTCAGTATTTATTGTATAATTACACTGTAACGAGTGCACATGCAACAATTGTATGTATGTATATAGCCTATATATATGTGTGTGTGTGTGTATATAATATATAGGACTGTTATAAGCTTCATAACATGATTTTAGTTTCATTTCAGTTAATCATGGAGCTCTGATACAGATTTCAGTTAACATGAGAGTGTGTATGTATTATATTTTTATTAAAGGGTTTTAATAAACTGAAAAATAATACTGTTAACATTTTTATCTTTAAAAAAAATAGAAATATTACTATTATTATTATTTATATTTGTATTTATTTTTCAAGATAAAATGTTACCAGTATTATATATTTTTTATTATTCTTTATTATAATTATTTTTATATTCCTTTTGCCGTGTAAATGGATCTTAAATAATAATAATAAAAAATAATAATAAATAAAAGCTCTTTTTTAATCATATCTACCAGAAACCCCTAGCAACTAGGCTACGTAGCAATCTACGAACTTTTCATTAAATGTGGCATAAATTAGACCAAAAAAAAAAAAAACTTTTGCCTGTTGCTCCAGTTTTGTCTAGACTTGGTATAGAGCAGCTGTGGTAAGTTTTAAATGCATCTCAAAGTTTTTGCTGGGATTCCTGTGTGTAAAGTGGTAATCATATCCAAGTACACACTAAACCAAGCAAATGCTCACAGTGTTTTTACGACCATTATAAATATTTAGGCTCAGAAATATATTCACATCCTTTCACTTACATGTGCTGCATTTTATTTCGTCAGCATAATTAATAAGAGCGGTGTGAACGCGTTCGACGCAGTTTGTGCAGCTCGAGATGTGACACATTCTCTCCAGCAGCTGTCGCTGTTACTTCATGTGTTGTGGTCACGGTCATTCTGGGAATTATATTGTGGATGGCCAAATTACAGTCTATGTGACCAAAAAAGGACATGTGGCAGCTTTTGCTTCGACTCCCGACAGCGAGCTATAAGAGAACGACATGTTCGACCAAAATGGGAGAGTATAACGAGCGTTAAACGTGATTTCATTGCCATGTTCTTAAGTGATAATCAACAAATTGATACTGTTGATATGAGATGAGACAGAAACATACATACATTATTTACTCTTAATTCTATCCATTAGTTCCCATTCTAGATATTAAGGCCAGACAGATGAAGTCCAGCAGACTAGAGTAAAGCTTGTCTAATGAACACCATATTAGGCTGCTGAAGCGTGTTGTAGGCTACTTATGAGTCCAGCCTTACTTAAAAAAATAATAATAATAACAAAGCCCCCCAAAAAAGAAAAGAACAAAAATTGCAGCCATTCTGTCTCTACAAAATGCACACCATACAGTACATAACTCAGTAAAAGGAGGGATGTTGGTTTTGGCTTTTGGCTTTTGGCTCAGATTCAGTCCAAAATCCATGAGATATCAACCATCTTCCTCCAGTGTGTAAATCTGAATGTTCACTGAATACTGAGCTCAGCTGAGGTCTGTCTTTAAAGGGGTCATATGATGCGATTTCAATTTTTCCTTTCTCTTTGAAGTGTTACAAGCTCTTGGTGCATAAAGAAGAGCTGTAAAGTTGCAAAGACTAAAGTCTCAAATCCAAAGAGATATTCTTTATAAAAGTTAAGAGTCAACCACACCTACCTAAAACGGCTCGTTCTAACACGCCCCCACATACCTACATCACTATGTGGGAAGATTTGCATAACGCCGCCCAAATGTTCACGCAAAGAAAGAAGGTGTAACTTTTATTCACAAGCTTGAGGTATTCGGCCAATCACAATGCACTGGATAGCTGCCCAATCAGAGCACACCTTGCTTTTCAGACCGATCAGAGCCATAGAAAGAGAGAGTTGCTCGATCGTCACGTAATTCATGTGGACCTCAAATAGTTCCAGGAAGTTCATAGCGGGCAATTGAAATATATTTGAGTTGGAGAGACAGAACTGGGATTTTTGGTAATTAGTAGACAATAAAATCATGTATTTACATTATTTATAAAATAATGTATACATGTATACGTAGTATATACATGTAGTTATATCAGTTTTGTTTTTAAAAGATAAAATCCTCTAATATTTGAGGATTAATGTGGTCAGCTATCCTTATCTGCCTTGTTAACATATTTTAGGCTGAAGTTACCATGGTAAAAGTCCGTGTTTGCTATATAAACGATGGCTCTGAGACCGATGAGCTTTGTAAAAATCGACGCGTTTCAGAAAGGCGGGACATAGAGGAGAAACAATAATGTACAGTATGTGGAAAATAATGTGTTTTTTTAACCTTAAACCGCATAAACACATTTCATTACACCAAATAAACAAAATAATGTTCTTTTTAGCAGCATCATATGACCCCTTTAAAGTCTGATCTGAGGCATGATGGGAAACCTTGTTAATGATGCGAACCCTGCATGAACTCGTATGGTTACGCAAAACCCACATTCACACATGCAGCAAGACCAGACTGTAAAGTACTATTTAAAGGGATAGTTCACCTATAATACAAATTGTCATTTGCTCCCCATCATGTCATTCCAAACCTGTTTCCCTTTCTTCTGCAGAAATGGGTTAACTGTCCCTTTAAGCCACTGTAAAATCAGTATTTGTTGATGTTGATGTTGAATATTGGGTTGACATATATCAATGTCTGAAGTGGGATGATTTCTTCAACTTGGTAGTAACATTTTTTAAGTGAAATGCTGAAAATTTCAGGCATAAATTCTCAAGAGATGAAACTTAAAAGAATAGTTTCACCCAAAAAAGAACATTTACTTGTGGATTATTATGATGTTTCTATCAGCTGTTTGGACTCTCATTCTGACGGCACCCATTCACTGCAGAGGATCCACTGGTGAGCAAGTGATGGAATGCTACATTTCTCCAAATCCGATGAAGAAACAAACTCATCTACATCTTGGATGTCCTGAGGGTGAGTAAATGTTTTTAATTTTAATTTCTGGATGAATTTCCCTTTATAAAAGCCTTGGACAGATTGTAAAACCATTTGCAGTCCATTATTTTTTATGTGCTATTGCTGTGTTCTATTATTCAGCTGCATGAGCAGCACATGCCCTGCTGTCGGTTTCCTGTCAGCTGGACACATTTTTGTGAAATTAGAGGCTTTGTTTAGATTGCTGCAGTCATACCAAAGGAATGACGCTGGTATTGAGAGGGCAGTGGTCGCATTTCTGGCTGACGCTAATATGCTTCAGTGATTTATGACTCATAAAGCTGCTAATGTTTGAAGTTTTGTAATATTTGTTAAGTAAAAATGCTCTTTTTAGAGAGTCTTACAAGAATTTTTTATTTTTACTCATTTGGTTCTTGAATTGATTAAGAAATGATATGTGAAGTTTAGACGATGGAATGCCATAAAGTGTGTCAACCTCTAGAATTTAGTTTTGGAAATCTCAGGCTTTATGTTCAATTAAAATTAGTGTGTGTGTGTGTGTGTGTGTGTGTGTGTGTGTGTGTGTGTGTGTGTGTGCGTGTGCGCGTACAGAGTTGGACACGTGAAGATCAGCCATCTGCTATGGGGAGTTCAGGTATTCATAACTCAAGTGCATAGCAGTTTTATTTTATTTTTCAGTAATCTTAACATCACATCAGGCCTGAAGTGGAATTCTTCCCAAAGAAGAAAAGGGGAAAAAGGAGGGGAAACATTGTTGTCACAGCTGTTTGACTCATTTTAAGCAACGCTCTTGCCTAGGAATGAAAACCAGCTCACATTTGTTTGCTTTGTGCAGTGTTTCTATTGTTAATGAATTTCTGTAGCGTTAACACTGCTGTCAGTGCCTTCAAATCTGACACCTGGTGTGCCAACAAACACGTTTTGTGAATTTGAATTGAATTGGCCACACATCAGGATTATTATAGTAACTAATACAAAAAAAAAACTAAAACTGAAATAAAAGTAATAAAAAAAACTATATGGATATATTAAAAAATTAATAAAAATGACCAAAACAACAAAATTACTACAATTATTTTGACTTCAATTAAAATTAAAACTAACATTCAAAATGTCAATAAAAACTATAATAGTACCTTATATTAAAATAACACTGACAGGATGTGGAATTGGAATGACAGGAAAAGGTTTTACAACAAAACAAATAATTACATCATTCATTTGGAAAGAATTTGATAAATGATTTATATCCTGATATGTTGAATATTTTGTATGACAAAATATTGTTACGACTAAAATCAAAATTTTGTTATGACAAAATATCCACTTATAACAAAGTAATATTGACCATATTTTTATTTAGTTATGTATTTAATAAATTATAATGAAATTAGATACAAAATTGTCATAAAAAAATAAACTATAATGAACTTAAAATATAATGAAATTAAATATATGTTTATATTAAGTACAATTTTAATTTAGTGGCATTTTAAATGTTGCTTATATGTAATGTTTCTGAAAATATCAAAATATTAAATGAAATGGATTATTAAAATGTATAAATTTATTTATTTAATTCCATTTCTTATTCTTTAAATTCAAGTTTGAATTACATTGTGCCTCCTGCATTCTAACACAGTTAGAAATAAAGCACTGAATAGGCATTTTTAATTCTATTCTAAATGGCGCACGATCCAGTTAGTTGTGCGATCACATGAATATTGTCGCCTAGAACTGGTGTCTTTTAAACACAGTCAGTCTTTGTGAAGATGAGAAGGAATCTGCTCGGAGAGGCGCGTCTTTTGAGAGTAAACTCAGCAGGCGCGGTGGAATGATCCGGACTGTACGCGTGCCTATTTTAGGCTTGTTCGTGAAAGGGGTTGCCCGATTTCCGTGTGGTGTCATCCCTGAGGAGCGCGGCTCATGAGACGCAGTGTGTGCTCTCCGGGGAGGCTGTTTATTGTCTGAGATGTCATTACTGCGCATTTCTGTCATCTGTTCTTAGTTAGCAGCAGTGTCTGCTAAAACTAGCATCACTATTACTTTTGCTCATACTTAGGTTTAGTGATCTCACCAAGTCATTACTTTAAGTATTAAACATTTATGTATTAACTTAAAACCGGGTTAAATAACAAAAACTTACAATGAAGGAGGGGCACAATCCATTTCTAGGGTCTTATTTTCTGGCTTGGGCCAGTAAGTAACCACCTATTAATGATCCTGAACTCCTTAGCAATACACTTAAAGCCATTCTGAACACCTTAGCAAACTATTGGCAGTGCCCACACCAGCAAAACAAAACACGCAGCATCATTGTACATGTAGTTTTGCACATGCAAGAAACAAATGTAACTGTAGTTTTGTTATCATTCTCAAAATATTTATAAGAAGCATTGCAGTCATTAAATAATTTCTTAGGTTCAGGGTTATAGTTATGGAAGCCAGTTTCCAACACAGGATTAATAATAATAATGATAATAATAATAAAGGTAATTGCAAGTTTTTGTCACACAATTCTGACTTTTTCTCGCAGTTGTGAGTTTACATCTCAGAATTGCATGATATAAACTTTTTTCTCAGAATTGTGTGTTCATATCTCGCAATTCTTACTTTATAACATGCACTTGCAAGTCAGAATTGTGGGATATAGACTCGCAATTGTAAGAAAATGTCAGAATTGGACTTTATAACTCACAAATGTGTTTATATCTCAGAATTCTGAGAAAAGGAATCAAAATTGCAGGATATAAATTGCAAGAAAAAAGTCAGAATTGTGAGATCAAAAGCCGCTATTATCTTTTTGTCACGATCACCACTTGATAACCACCAGAGGGCACTCCATCCCATACCTCTGTCACTCATTCTTGGGCTTCATCTCCATTAATCCTTTGCCCGGACTCATCAGCACTCATTGTTTGCACCTGTGTCTCGTTAACCCCTGCTCACCCTATATAGGCTAAGCCTGGTTCATTTTTAACATTCATTGCTAAGTCTTGCATGTGTCATCTGCATTTCTAGTGTCCTAGTTCTCCTGTGTCTTGGTTCCTGGTTTGTTTATCCTGTCTGTTTTTGAATTTCCCTTTGCCTGTGTTTTTTGCGTGTTGCTTAAGTGATGGCGAGATGAAGCCTTATGAAGCATTGAAGCTTTTCATCCAAGTGGTTCACAAAAGGGTTCATTTCTCGAGACTTCATTTGCTCACAATACGACCTGGTGGCCAAAGAGTGTAAAACAAGCAGATGCATTATGACACACTGTTTTGCACCAGTTAAGGCTTAGAAATAACGGTGAAGAAAAAAAATTATATTTCCACAGACTAATCTATTTATATGAATATAATGTGTATTTCATAATGATTGTATAACATAATATAACATAACTGTGTAATAAACGTATTGGCTTGAAATGAATGGGGCTATCAAATGTGTGTAAATCAAGTCTTTGCTCATAATAGGAAGGAGGGCCAATATTATTAGTCTAAAACTGGAAAGTGGCTGAGTTTAACAGGGTAGAGGACTGTGAATTTACAAGATTCGAACCGCTTCCTGAAGCAGTCAGGCTAAGCGAGGCTTCGGATGTCATTTCTCGACACACGCTCCGAAGCCTCGGCACAGAACCTAACATCACTACTGTTGCTTTTGTTTGGACTGATTGCCCGTGTTATGACCTTTGCCTGTTTTGGACTTTGTGGATTACCCCTTCATTAAAACACTGCATTTGGATCCTCAACCCTCGTTTCTATGTGCAGTTCAAGATACTTTTCGTTTTTTTTATTCTGTGGTGGAAACAAGCTTCCATATATAGCTAACTAAAACTAAATAAACTATATTTAAAAAAGACTAAATTACTAAAAAAAATTTCTGTTGTCTCACTTGAGTAACATAATGAACAGTTTTTATATCAGTGTACACTCTAAAAAATGCTGGGTTGTTTCAACCCAACGTTGGGTCAAATATGGACTAACCTAGCTGTTGGGTTACATTTTTTAATTAAAGTTTTAACCCAAAAGTTGGGTTAGTCCATATTTGACCCAAAGTTGGGTTGAAACAACCCAGCATTTTTTAGAGTGTACATGAGTGTTCAGTCCAGTAGGCCTACTTTAGCCAGAAATGGCTCATTTAGTAGCAGTCAAGGTAAATTATCAATTATTACACGCTTTATTAATTAGTTCCCTCTTTTTATGTAAATTGTGTATATGTTGTACTAATTCCCACGATTTAACTAAATTAAAACAAGTGGATGAATTAATACAACATGGCCACATATTAATAAGTTGTGGGAACGAATTCTTAGTATGTGGCCACAATTGGTGGACACATTTTGTAATATTCTATAAGTGATCCACCACCTTAAAACATTTTGGAACCAGTGCTCTGATTTCTGCTGTCGGCTATCTTATAAGGAATCTTCCATGCTGTTCTACTAACCGTGGTGTGACTAGCTGTCAGCATTTCTGAGTCAGCAATGATGCCACTGATATATCTGGATTCGAGCTCATGTTGGACACCAAATACTTGAGGTGAGGAGCTAGTGTCTTTTAGCAGCCTAAAGCTGGCACTGGTTTGAAGAATGCTTTCAATCATCTGAGCACACCCTTCCGTCGTCATGACACCCCTCCTCAGACAGGCACATCAAACTGTCCTCATAAACATTTTATAGACCAGCATTTGCGCCTTTCAACACCACACAAATAGATCAGCATTGGTCGTTTTAAATGCTACAAGTGAATTTAGCCATCACAACATTATAGTGTATGGTTGAAGGTTTGTTTGTTCTAGCCTGGACCAGCACGGAAGTTCAGTTAAGATGGTCTGAGCACTTTGAGAAGTACCAGAGACAAAAGCTTAGAGATGTTGGCAGCGATAATGCACCGTTTATTCATGAGTGCTAGCCTGGAACTGTCAGAATTAGTTTTTGGTGTAACGCAACACCTTGCTGTCTCGTTCTTAGAAAGGAAAGTGGCTTCTTTTCTTTGCCAAGAAAAGAAGCCACATCTTTCATTAGAAGAAAAGCCCTGCCGTAAGCGTTTTCTTCCTTTTTCTGTCTCGCTGCTGCGGCTTTCCCCACCCAAACGCTACTAAAGCTGAATAAACAGCAATGGACAAGGGCTCACTGAGTTTCTGGAAATATGCGGAGGAAATGAGTCTCTCATTTAGACAAATGGCCCACTTTTGAGAGGAGTCAAATGAGCCTGCATGGACTGAACAGCAGGTTGGAGAACATGTTACTTTCAGTCAAAAGGAGAAACTGAAATGATCACTGTTGAAGTTTAGATTATACTGTATGAGCCTTAAAAATTTAAAAATTTACTGACACCCCATAGCTTCAATATTTTGTTTAAATAGCAATGTCAGTAACAAGCTGTTTAGGGTGGTGTAGCCTAGTGTTTAAAGCTGTGGGCTGGAAACCGAAAGGCTGTAGATTCAAATCCCAGACGTAACTCATAATCTAATGAAAGCTGTGATAAAACACCGTAGGTTCAAAACCCACATGTAATTCATAATCTGCCACCGCTGTGCTCTTGATGAAAGATTGTATTTTCAAATCTCAGAAGTAATTTATAATCTACCACCATTGTACTCTCAAGGAATAATTCTAGGTTCAAATCCCAAATAAATAACTCAATATATGGAAGCCCATTTCTAGTAAAAACATAAAAAGGTAATTGCGACTTTATTTCTCGTAACTGCAACTTCATATCTTTAATATGATTGCAAAGACGTTATATCTCCCAAATGCATTTTTGTTTCTCATAATTGTAAATGTATATCTCACAATGTAACTTTGTTTTGCATTATGACTTTATATCTCACAATTGTGGCTATGTTTCATGTAATTGTAACTTTATCTCCTAATGTGACTATTTTTCAATGACTTTATATCACACAATGCGATTTTATTTCTTGTACTTAAATTATTTTCTCATAATTGTGACTATATCTCACAATTGCGAATTTGTTTCTCACAATTGTACATTTTTATCTTGTGATTATATATCACAATTGTATTTGTGACTTTGTCTCAAATTTTATTTTTTCAATTGTCACTGTATATCTCACAATTGTTGCTTTGTTAGTAATTCTGACTATATATATGATTATGTGACTTCTGTTTTGCAATGCAACTTTATTTCATATTTTAAACTTTATCTCATAATTACCTTTTTTATTTTTCACTCTGAGGTGGAAATAGACTTCCATATAAATATGATTACTTTTGTTAGTACAAGCACATAATGAGTCAAAAAGGAGTAAAAACATTGTGGCCCTGGTTCATTTATCACACTGTAAATGGAGGTTCAAGTGGAGTGGGATATTCAATTATGGGATATAATATCCCGTTCAGTGTCTCATTTTGACACATGTGCCATGTCGTCCAAGTATTTCCATTCAATTTTGCAAATTGTGCATGAGTAGTTTGCTATTCTGAACACTGGTTTGTATCAAAGTATCAGTGAAATTACAAATTAATGACAAGGTCAGCGATTGATTGAGGCTAAGCCAATCATATGCTGTTAAAGTTCAAGGTTTTCCGGGTATAAATGCTCCAATAAACCATTATTTCATTAATTTTATTGTCTTCCATTTCTTTTTATTATCTTCTGTTCTATCAAGAATAAAAGAGCCCTAATGTTAACCATGTTTCCCCCATCTGATTGGAGATCTTTCAAAGAATCTGACCCTTGATTTTCAGACTTTCATCAGACGTCCACTTTCATCTCTTTCACGATGAGGTTTTCCTCGTCAAAGCTTTGAGGAGATATTAGACACCACACTGTTGACTGTTAACATCCCTTGGCAGTTTTCTTAAAACATCATAAGCTCAGCATCAGATTTTATGACTAAGTTCAGTAGAGTCAGCAGAGGAGTTGAACTTAGATGAATTCCTCTGACTGATCTTGGCCTCTCTCCCATTTCTTCCAGCTCTCAGACAGGAAGTGTGAACCCCCCACCAAGACTGACACGAGAACAGTCACAGCATCTGAACAAATACTGACAGGGTCACGAGGGCCTGATCTCGGGTGAGCGGACAGCTTGTCAAGAGGTGTGGGATGCTATGGTATGTCTCACTCAAAACAACTTGCAGTTGTGACGCAGAGTCACCATTAACATTTTGTCTGTGTGTCCAAGTGACTGTGTGTGTTTCACTCACTCAAAACCACGAATGCCCTGGGCTTCCCATGGTTCATGGATTCAATATACTTTCAGTTTGCATGGCCTTAGCATGTTGATAAGCTCATGTGTTGTAGTGTAATGGGTACACAAATGGCACTCTCTACGATAAGTACACAGGAGAATCAGTATACTCCAATAGAGTCTGATTTTAGCATGTTGATATGCTAATGTGTTATTGCTAAAGTGTAATGCATTCTCTATGATAACTGCAGTATATTCCAACAGTGCTAATGTGCAATGTGTACAAATAACATTTTATAATAAGTGCACAGGAGAATCAACAATTCAAATAGAGTTCAATGCATTCTGGGATTGCAATGTCTGTAAGCAACACATGTAATGTTTACTACCTACTTTTTGGAGCATCTTTTATGCCAGATGATGTCTTCGAATAGTGTCTATAGATAGGCAGCACACTTATTGACTTGACAAGTCAATAAACAGTTAATTCCAAAATGCATGTATCCTCAGGTAAACCACCCAGTCTCCTCATTTAGCCCTAATTGATTTGTCCCGACTGGGTGAGATGAACATGACACACGGTCAGTAATGAAGACGAGCACATACCCAGAGGTTTTATAGCTCAGTGAAATGGAAACAAAACTATTTAGGAAGCCGTAAACTCAACAGCGGAGCTCATCATGTCAGCGCTCAGCACCCAGATCCATATAAGGGAAGATCTGCTACTGCTCCTGTGGAAAGTTTTCACCTGCTGACATCCAGGAATGGAAAAAATGGGCAAATATTGATGGAGTTCTGTCAATGTCACGCTATACTAACACACATGTTAAACTGCCTTAATAAGAGGAACCAAGCCATCCAAGCATCTGACTTCAGACCTGACTCTCTGCTGTTTTGACTAGATAGATAGTACTTATTTTAGTGGAGTTTGTCACCAGAACATTTTGAAAACATTGTCTTGTACCAGTGAACCTCCTAAATGTGGTCCATCAGTGCAGGAGAATTCCTGTTCTCCATCCGGCCCCGATGCTGTTATGGAATCTCTTATCTTGAGGATGCAAAGTAAAAGCAAACTTCCAGTAAGTGCTTTGTTGACTCCTTCCCAATAGTGTCCAAGTGTTCAACACTGGAGTACTGGGTTTCTCTGCTGATTTCATAGCTAGAAGGTTTGTTGTCTGTCAAGCAGCATTTGATTTTTAGTCTTTTTAACTTGTTTTTCCATTCATTTTCAAGTGAAAATTGATCTTCTGAACTTCTGGAGGAGAATAATCGCTGTCATCTCTTGTCACACATTAATTCACCTTTCTGGCCACATGATGTGGTTGGCCTGCATGAGATATGGCTCCGAGTTTTTTCCAGCTGTGCTACTGAAACACAAACAAACACTTCTTATGGAGGAACCCTCACTAGCCCACAACTATTCAACCATTATGACATCAAACAGACTTTTAAACAAGAAAAAAAAAGGCCTCAAATAAATCACATTCCACTGCCAAAGCTGCTTGTTTTTCACATTATCATGAATGATGTGAAATGCAGAGAAGTTTGTCTACTTATTTTCTTCTTCGGGGAGTTGCTTTACTGACAAATAACAGCTTAAAATGAGTGGAGACATGTAGTTCCCGAAGTGACTGGCTGCTTGGTAATTTGAAGGCTGTACGTGTGAAAATACTGTGAAAGCTGTGATAATTCCATCGTGGTTAGAGGAAGAGATGGGCATTTTTGGTGTCATTTTTTTCACACAAACTTCTCTTGGCAGAACATCAAGATGGCAGTTTCGCATGATAGTTAAGATTTATGTACGCACGCGACACAAAGGCTGTTGCAAAGTTCTCAGTAAAATTATGCTACTCTATAAGACCTCATTTTCATCAGAATGAAAGTGTTGCAAGTGCCTTTTTTGGGAATACAGCAATCTCAGAATGCATTGTGATGAGCTAAGTAAAAAAATGTATAAATAAATAAAAATGGTACAAAGAATAAAGGAAAAGTTGACTCCAAATGTAAGCATTTTTATTCAGTTCTTAAAAGTATTGATAAAAATATTTCTTTAAAAAAAACTCATCGAACTTTTACCTAATGCTATGCTACATGCCATGTATTGTTTATTGATTTCTTAAACAAGTTAAGCGCAAACCCTGATTTTCAGTATTTTATTGGTCATGTCAATAAGTGACCAAAAACAAATACTAACCACTAACCATAACCTTAGCGCTGTACATCCTAATCCATGGTAGTACATCCTAATAGATATTATTACTGTTTGCAGCGATCAGATCCATGATTTTTCTTATGTCTGAACGTGTCCGGTAACTCTGTGATTGAGTTGACCAATTAAATCACCTGTGGGGTGGGGTTTGCACTTAACTCATTTAGGAAAAAAATTACATAAATGTTTTGCTTATTAGAGTATTAAGTTGTTAGCTTAGCAACATGCTAACACCAAACAAATCTTTTCAAAACAATTTTCAGTGGTCGCCCATCCAAATTTAGATTTTGTTGTCATATCCCATTCAGTCCTTTTATAAGCAATACTAAATGCTCCTGAGGTGTCTGAACCACATTATCCAACTGGACCGTAAATATCTACTGATTAACTACCATAGTACAATACATTGTTGGAGAAACTAACCAAGCAGTCATGACGGTCCCGAAACCCTTAATGACATGCTCGCACCTCCGTTGTTTGAACCACATTGGTTAGACATATGACTGTCATTAATGACATCATGCGCAGGTGGAGTAATAACTTCTACTAAATCATTGATTCAAGAAATCTGAGATGCTGCTGTATCAAACATGGCACGTGACGACTACATTATTATTTTTGTTCCCTGTCGTTTTGCTTTATTTGATGTTTGATTCATCGTGGGTTCCCTCTTACGTCATACCTTGTGCATTTATGCATATGCGGACTCTTCATAAATAGCGTTAATTGAGGGCGCGCTGAAATAAATATATATATATTGAAATGTATGAATATTTAAATGGAACGAAAGATATAGTATGTACTACATGTTAACTTGCTCATTGTGCACAAGAGCATGAAGTCCAATTGTCATATTAGCAATAAACTATGCTTCTCACCACAGGTTGACGCTATAGTCCCAACCATGTAAGTTTGCAATGCTGTTTGTGAATGTTCGTTTGAACTAACGTTTTGGGAAACACGGTATTCTTGAACTATGTTTGTAATGACAGAACTTGCGACCATAGTTGACTAACAATGCTTTTGAGTAATGCACCCCTGGATAGCATGTCAATTTGTATATCATCACGCAAACCACAAAACCTACATGTTCTATTCAACACAGTTCTCTACTTTAGATTACTATTGGTAAATACATAGAATGGCTAGCTTGGATTATAAAAGCACTTTCTGCTTTAAAAGGAAGCTGCCTACTGTAGTATATGGACTGCAGACAGCAAGACTCCTCACAGCAGGGGTCACCAAACTCTGTCCTGGAGGGCCGGTGTCTTGCAGAGTTTAGCTCCAACTTGCCTCAGCACACCTGCCTGGAGGTTTCAAGTGTACCCAAGACCTTGATTAGCTGGTTCAGGTGTGTTTGATTAGGAGTTGGAGCTAAACTCTGCAGGACACCGACCCTCCAGGACCAAGTTTGGTGACCCCTGCCTCAACAGTGTTCAAGAGCAGTTTCAAATCAGTGCCAAATAATAAAAGAATCTGCCCCTATCGTCCTCATCTCTGCCTTGGGCTGTAGTCATGTAGGCCTTACATTAGACATGCTTTAGTACTCAGGGCAAAAATCTGCCCAAGCCCGCCAGGCATTTCTTCCATCCCTGTGCTGAGAGACCAGCTCAGCTCCGATCTCTCTCAAACAGCTTGCAGCAGCAGAATGCTGCACATTTCTTTAATGGGTACCAACAATTCAAACGTGACACCCCTTATGCCGGGGTTTATTAAGTACACAGCCCATAAAGGGATCTAGTTCGCCTCTCTCCACGTGTACATCTGTGGGAGTAGTATAGCCTTTTGGTTTGATTGGCCTGTTGGTTTTTGTGTTGCAGGAATATGTTTGCTTTCTGCTGTGAAGAGTATGTAGGGTCATTATTGCAAAACAAACCCTGACAGATTAGGTCCTGAAGTGAAGTGGTCTTATATCACTCTTGCCATCATGACTACATTACACTCTTGAAGGTCCCAAAAGGGAGTTTTGCAATGCTATAGAAGAACCAGTTTGTTCATATAATCTTTCAGTTAAAAGTTCTTGAACCATTTTTTCCCAATGTGAAGAATATTTTAATAATCTGAACAACATGGAACCAATAAAGAACCTTTTTTAGGATTGTGTCCTATTTATTATGCTGTTATTTACTAAATAAATAAATGTATATGAAATATTGATTTAAGTTTATTAATTGAAATATTGATTAGAAATTATTTTATTTTATGAGAAGAAAGAGAACACACAATGATACAAGAAACTTGGAAATTTGAAACTTGGAGATTTGGAAAATGACATCTTGTTTTTTTCTTTAATAATTTTTTATCAGTATTAAGAGATATTCACGCACAAATGAAAATTCTCTTTTTTCCTTCTCATATGATTCAATATGTCATTATGTATGTAAAACTGTTCCTTTCCATGCAAAAAGATATAAAAGTATCTCTAAAACTGACAAAAAGTACAACAGAAGTACTCATTACATTCAAAGTCATCTAAAGCCATATGAAATGACATGGAAAGGAGCAGCTTGGACATTTCTCTAAATAACTTAATTTGTGTTCCACGGGAAAAGGAAAATCGTATGGGTTTCTGATTAAATTAAAGTGAGTAGATGCTGACAGAACTGTCATTTTTGGCTAAACTAGCAGTTTATGTCATTACAGTATGTTGTACACTAATTCAAATAGTGTTGGTGAAACCTTAGTGTAAGCGATACATGAGCTTGTTATTAAATTCACATGTGTCTGGTCCTTCCTCCAGTGATAACTATCACAGGGTTTGATTTCACTGGCATGACCGAGTGGAAGCAAGTGTACGCGTGTATGTCATCACCCCTTGATATGTGTGTGTTGGGCACTCAAGTTGCGGTGGGGTCGAGTTGCACCTCTGCCACTCACTTCCCCTCTCTCCATTTACTGTCCAGAATGAATTTACCCCAGCATGGTACTGGTTAATCCTCTCTATATATACACTGCAGTTTCCCAGAACTCCTCAGATGGTATCAGAGGGGGCAAGGGACTCCTGAGAGACTCAGAAAGTCCAGTTTGTCATTGAGAATGAATTCTCTGGGGAGCTTTGGCTGCTTCCTGCTGCAGGGGAGAAACAGAGATAAAGTGAGGGTCATGTGACTGTATGTGGATTAGTTTAGTGAGACTTCTGGGAGTTTTGGAGACCTTTTCTTCATATGAGCACATTTCTTTGTGTAAGCAACTATATTTTACCATTTTCTTTTAAGAAAGTTGTTCCCAGGATTCTACAATGATGTTCTGGGTGGTGACTAGGGTTTTCCGAGTGGTTACTAGGTAGTTGCTAGGTGGTTTCTGTGGTGTTTTGTATGGTTGAGGGTTGCTAAGCAGTTGCTAGGATATTTTGGGTGGTTACTAAGTGGTTGCTGGAGTGTTCTGGATTGTTGCTAGGGTGTTTTTGGCGTTTGCTAGGATGATGCTCTGCAATTGTTAGAGTTTTCTGAGTGGTTACTAGGGTGCTGCTAGGTGGTTTCTGTGGTGTTCTGGGAGGTTGCTGGTTGCAAAGCAGTTATTGGATCTTCTGGGTTTCTATGTGGTTGCTAAGGTGTTTTGGGTGGTTACTAGGGTGATGCTATTTGGTTGCTAGAGTTTTCTAGGTGGTTGCTAGGGCATTACTAGGTGGTTTCTGGAGTGTTCTGGGTGGTTGCTAGGGCATTGCTAGGTGGTTTCTGGAGTGTTCTGGGTGGTTGCTAGGGCATTGCTAGGTGGTTTCTGGAGTGTTCTGGGTGGTTGCTAGGGCATTGCTAGGTGGTTTCTGGAGTGTTCTGGGTGGTTGCTAGGGCATTGCTATGTGGTTTCTGGGGTGTTCTGGGTGGTTGCTAGGGCATTGCTAGGTGGTTTCTGTGGTGTTCTGGATGGTAACTGGTTGCAAAGCAGTTATTGGATATCCTGGGTAACTATGTG
This sequence comes from Sinocyclocheilus anshuiensis, assembly GCF_001515605.1. NCBI lineage: Eukaryota > Metazoa > Chordata > Actinopteri > Cypriniformes > Cyprinidae > Sinocyclocheilus > Sinocyclocheilus anshuiensis. The sequence goes on from NW_015536587.1 coordinate 860,694, forward strand.
GTTGCTAAGGTGTTTTGGGTGGTTACTAGGGCGATACTCTGCGGTCGCTAGAGTTTTCTAGGTTGTTGCTTGGGCATTGCTAGGTGGTTTCTGGGGTATTCTGAGTGGTTTCTAGGGCACTTCTAGGTGGTTTCTGGTGTGTTCTGGGTGGTTGCTAGGGCACTGCTAGATGGTTTCTGTAGTGTTCTGGATGGTAACTGGTTGCAAAGCAGTTGTTGGATCTTCTCAGTTAGTAGGTGGTTGCTAGGGTGTTTTGGGTGGCTACTAGTGTGATGCACTGCGGTTGCTAGAGTTTTCTAGGTGGCTGCTAGGGCATTACTAGGTGGTTTCTGGAGTGTTTAGGTGGTTGCTAGGGTGATGCTCTGTTGTAGCAAGAGCATTTCTCTGAGGTGTTCTGTGTGGTTGCTAGGACACTGCTAAGTGGTTTCTGTAGTGTTCTGGATGTTAACTGGTTGCAAAGCAGTTGCTGGATCTTATGGGTTAGTAGGTGGTTGCTAGGGTGTTTTGGGTGATTACTAGGGCGATGCTCTGTGGTTGCTAAAGTTTTCTGGGTGGTTGCTTGGGCATTGCAACAGTATGTGGTTTCTGGGATGTTCTGTGTGGTTGCTGGTTGCTAGGCAGTTGTTATTATATTCTGGGTGGTTGATAGTCAGTGCTCTTTGAGGTTGCCAGGACATTGATCAGCAGTAGCTTAGCTTAGTTGATAGGTGGATACTACTGGGTTTTCTAAATGATTGGCAGGACCTTACCAGGTGGTTGCATGTAGATGTCTCAGAATTATATTTTGATATAGCTTGTGTCCCTCATTCTCAAGCAGTGTAAGTCTTTTTATTCCCCTTTAATATCCACCGTAAGTTACTTAGAAAAGTAAAATTGCATCTTTATATTTAGCCACATGATTTGAGGTATCATTCACATCCATAGTCCAAATGTTTCAAATCATTAACCCTACATATGAGAAATAGTAATAGTCATATTTGCCTATTTGGTCAACGGCTTAAAATACAGCTTAACATTTAATGTTGAGTTCTATATGTAAGTATGAAGATCATCTATGCAGAAGGACTCTTGTTCTTGCCAGCTTCTCTGGTTTCCTTTGCCTTTCATTCCATAATCCTCGGTAGACATGGGAAGTGTGACCTCCCCTCAGAAGCTTCCGGACAGTCATTAGTAGAGCCTTAAGGAGGACTAAGATACTGTGGTCTTTGAAGCATGAATTTGATAAATTTAGACTTTGTAAATGACAAATGTTAATGCATGTCAATGCATTTTTTCTATAAAAAGAAATGTTATCATGCTTTGCTTAATTGCTTTTTATAATGCTGTAATTCTATTTACATGTCAAATTAGTTTTGAAAAACACATTTTACGCAATACTGAAACAAAGCCAAATAACACAATTGTCAATTTTTCTCCACTGTGTATTTTAAAGTACTTGCATTCAGTTTGGGAAAGGACAGTGTTCCAGAGTTGAGGTCACATCCCAAGGGTCCACAGATTTAGATAAAAATGCATCGGATGGCAGCGCAGATCCCTAGCATGAAGGGCCTCGTGTCATAAAACCATTGGGTTTGTTATGGTACAAGATCACCAGAGATGATAAACCGTCAGAAACCCAGAGGAGAAAGAACAACTAGAAGACAGAAACAATATTCTTTCCACAGCAGCCTCGGCTTCCCTTATCATTCCTGGTACTTGTGTGTCTTTAAATGCTGGAACAGATGGGAGAAACAATAAGATAATTTTGTCGATCAGTCTGTTCCATTCATGCGTATTTCTTCAAATATAAACCGTTTGATTTGTATTAGTTGGACTGGAGAAAGCTGAATATTAAAAGGTCTCAAATAACACTTGCTCTCTCATCTCTACCCAGCCTGTCACTATAAATTTGTACTGTGAGGGATTGTGGGCTAATCCAAAATGATCCTCATATAAACAGCGTTCAGTAAAGAGCTGAACAAAGCCAAGTATCAGTTCACACTATCAGAAACTTTTTTTTTCTAGGGGGAAAAGTATGAGAAAACCATTTTAGTCTGTCTCAATGAGTTACTTATCAAACGACCAACCAGATGGTGGGAAATATTTTCAAATAATGTCTTTAGAGAACTGCATTTCAAAAAAATGCAGTTCATAATCTTCTCAGTTATTGTTTTACAAAATACAAACTATTGTCTAACACTCACTTTAATGATATCCAACGAAATTCCCAAATCTGCTTAACTGCTATGACTGTTGCAGGCCTCAGAGGTATTTATGTTATGTGTTTAATGAAAATATTTACCCATAGTTCTTTGGGGCTTGTTTATATCTGCTGCATTGAATCTAGCATTTTACCACAAACATTAAGTGGAAAAAGCTGGAAGTTTGTTAAAGCACTTACATTGCAATAACAGGAAATGACATGCACAAAATAGGGGTCTGTCTGTCATAAACATAAGATAACAGTCATCTGTGAAGTGCATTCTCATAAAAATGTTGTCTTTGGATTCTGATTGTATTAAAAACATAATTGCCAAAAATACTCTTATAACTGTCCTGAAAATGAAAATGAGAAGAAAAATTAGGAATATTTTGTATTAGAAATCAATTAAGGACTTGCATTATTTTAAATGACAATTAAGCTCATTTATGAAGACATAATCCTCATTACACTGTAAAAAAAAATATTTTTCGAAGTTGTAAATAAAACTTATTGGAGAAATAAACTATAGAAAAATACTACTTCATTCTTTCTGCTTCAAATTACTCTTTCAGAGTATTTTTTCTGTGGTTTATATATACGTAGATGCATAGATGCATAGTTTATATATACATATATACATAGATGAATAGATGGTTTCATGCATGCAAGCAAGAAAACTTTAATGCAAACACATTGAGTTTCAAGAACAATCTAACTGTTTTGAGCTATTTAATACAATTACAAGAGAACAGAAATAGCGCAAGACAACTGGTATTATATTTAAGACTGGGGTTATTTTAGGGAATTATCACATTATGTTTGACCACTTGTCTAAGTGTTTTGAAATTTGTAATTTACAGACTGGGCCAGGTGCTCGGGCATTAAGACAGCCCTAAAAATACTCTGAGAAGCTTGTCTAAGGAGGGGTAGGGCAGACTGAAGGATAACAGAGAGTATTCTGTGTGCTCAATATCCCAAAGAAACAAACTGAAGCTCCTCTTGCATCTATCATGGGATGCATAAAGGCACATTCCTGAGCCTGTTGATGACATTATATTAAGCCCAAGCAGAGTTTTTGTTAATTCGTATCGTGCAGAAGTGTTGAAACAAAGGCATGTTTGAGTTCTGATAAGGTTCAGACCAGACTAATGATGAGTTATCATATCATCACCTTATCAGTCGAAACGTGTCCGGAAATATGAGAGTTTGACTTATTCTTATACTTCTACTTATAACACTTTTCTGTGAGTTTGATGGATCTTTTATCCCAAATAACTTGTTTAGGATAATTCCGATGGAGTAACCTCAGGTCATCAGGGTCAGAAAATGTCACCAAAATTAAAAATGCCATTTTAAATGATTTTATCACAAGAAATTCCATAATATATTCTTTTTAATTGCAAAAACACCATCATTAATTATTTATTTTCTAAACTACTTTAGAACGTTTTTTGTGGGGACTTTTTTCTTTTTTCAAATTAATTAATACATTTTTTATGAATTTCTTAAATGGATGTGTGTGTGTGTGTGTGTGTGTGTGTGTTTCATCTTTATATATA
>NW_015536587.1:864567-877050 GCF_001515605.1 Sinocyclocheilus anshuiensis
TTACTTCCAACAATTTAAATGTTTAATATTTCAAATATTGCGTCTCCAAAAATAAATGAATAAATAAATAAAAATAATCAATTTCTTCTCACCTCAGGATCTCACAAATATACACCTATCCCCTATGAAATCAAAGAAAAATATAATATATAAAGAAGCTGCTGCTTTTTTAACATTTACATTTTGTAACATTTTTCTTTGAACTCTCAAAATAAAATGAATCAGATGGCCATGAGTGTTGCGTTTTGATGGCAGTGCATCACGTGGAAAACGCGTCTCGAGACCCCTGCGTGCGTTCTGTCCCGTTCCGTCGCGCTCAGTATGTGTGAAGACGTCTTGAGGAGTTCGCCTTGCCCATCACACCCCTTATATAGGCATATAAACGGTCAAATGTCGAGCAACTGCGAATCGCCACCCAGATCCATAAAAAAAGCCCCGGGGCATGGAGAAAAGCAACCGAACGCGGCTGTTTCCAAAAAAGTATTGAATGTCCAGAGGAATTCGGTCACCCCTCCCGTGGAAATACGTATTTGAGAGCTCGCACAGGAGCGGGCGTTCGCACTCCAGCTCTGCGTTCAGTCCCAAGCGCTTCTGACCGTCGCTCCTCTGGGGAAATTTCACTTTTGCAGCCGAACAACCCATAAGCAGCCATGGATGCCATTAAGAAGAAGATGCAGATGCTCAAGCTCGACAAGGAGAACGCCTTGGACAGAGCTGAGCAGGCTGAGGGAGACAAAAAGGCAGCGGAGGACAGGAGCAAACAGGTCTGCGGTTTTTATGAGGACTTTTAACAGTTATCCATAACGCGCACGCGCCGTTCCCGTGCGCTACTTGATGAACGGATTATCATGAGTGGATTTATAGTAACAGAAGAAGGGTAAAAATAACGAATTCGAGTATGAATCTTTTCAATGTCAATTAAAATTATGTCAATAATGTTAATACGACGTACGATGACTCGCCCTTTTATGACCATACATCCAGTGCAGAAAAATGTAGCCATTCATTTATTAACCCTCAATGTTCCATTGATACAGGCTTAACTACTGTCTTTACTTACTGTCGAATAATATTTCTGTTTCAACTAGATTTTCATGATTAGTAGCCTATGTTAGCCTAATTAAATTCAAAATCGTTTAAATGTATCGGTTAAATGACTGCGGGTTGCAGCCTAACCTTGGGATCACGTAAAACTAAGCTTTCAGTCAACAGTTTTAGTATGCTATTTTTGTAATACTGTAGTAATTATAAAATTAAAACCTTGTGTTTTCCCTGACCAAATCAAAACTCGTTTGGCAGACAGGCCTATAATTGATGCTTTAACCCTTTGTGGTATCACGAAGTACATGAACTTTTAAGAAGTGTGATCCCAACAAAGCACATTGTAAAAAAAAAAATGAAACAAACATGTTAAGTATATTTTTGAGCTATTAAAAAGGCCTTTGGGTCTCCGAGACCACAAACTGAACCCCATGAAGGGTTACAGAGCACGTTTAGTAGGCTATTTGTAGTAGACATATTTATTGTTTTAATAGCATTTCTAATAAAAGTTTACCTCGTTTGTTATGACAACTGTCATTTATGCATGTGTAGTTAGAAGACGAACTAATTGAGTTGGAAAAGAGGTTGCGCGTAACGGAGGACGAGCGTGATAAAGTGCTTGAGGAGTACCAGAGCGTCGAGGAGAAGCTCCTGACCGCCGAGGAGGTCGCCACCAAGGTATTTTCCTGAGTGTTCCTGTCTGAATCTTCCTAACTTTTCTTTCTTCCCTTCTCTTTCTCTTTCTCTGTCTCTGTCGGTCTCTTTGCCCGCCACATCACGCGCACTCTGCTTCCCGCTCTTCACTGCTGTCAATCAATCACTCAAACACGCGCAGCTTGAGGATGACCTCCTAGCACTGCAGAAGAAACTGAAGGGCACTGAGGATGAGCTCGACAAATATTCTGAGGCTCTTAAAGATGCACAGGAGAAACTGGAGCAAAACCTTGTGTTTTCCCTGACCAAATCAAAACTCGTTTGGCAGATAGGCCTATAATTGATGCGTTAACCCTTCGTGGTATCACGAAGTACATGAACTTTTAAGAAGTGTGATCCCAACAAAGCACATTGTAAAAAAAAAATGAAACAAACATGTTAAGTATATTTTTGAGCTATTAAAAAGGCCTTTGGGTCTCCGAGACCACAAACTGAACCCCATGAAGGGTTAAAGAGCACGTTTAGTAGGCTATTTGTAGTAGACATATTTATTGTTTTAATAGCATTTCTAATAAAAGTTTACCTCGTTTGTTATGACAACTGTCATTTATGCATGTGTAGTTAGAAGACGAACTAATTGAGTTGGAAAAGAGGTTGCGCGTAACGGAGGACGAGCGTGATAAAGTGCTTGAGGAGTACCAGAGCGTCGAGGAGAAGCTCCTGACCGCCGAGGAGGTCGCCACCAAGGTATTTTCCTGAGTGTTCCTGTCTGAATCTTCCTAACTTTTCTTTCTTCCCTTCTCTTTCTCTTTCTCTGTCTCTGTCGGTCTCTTTGCCCGCCACATCACGCGCACTCTGCTTCCCGCTCTTCACTGCTGTCAATCAATCACTCAAACACGCGCAGCTTGAGGATGACCTCCTAGCACTGCAGAAGAAACTGAAGGGCACTGAGGATGAGCTCGACAAATATTCTGAGGCTCTTAAAGATGCACAGGAGAAACTGGAGCTGGCTGAGAAGAAAGCCGCAGATGTGAGTATATGGAGCATCACCCGCTTTCACGCATCTGTTCCTGACACTTTTGGCATGCCACGCCTTTATTACTTACAGATAAGAGTCTGTTGTCAGTTGTCATATTTGAGGATGGTTGTTAATATTGCTTTCGGACCCTGGTTTCTCTTAGCCTATGAAACGTAACTTTTTTCCTCAGGTGTGAAAATAAAGTGACTCGTGAACTATAAGACAAAAACGTCGTCTGTGGCATGGTACACTCTAAAAAATGCTGGGTTAAATACAACCCAGTGCTGGGTAAAATAGGGACAAACCCAGCAATTGGGTTGTTTTGACCCAGCAGCTGGGTTACTACCCAGAAGGTTGGGTTAAACATTTAACCCAACCGCTGGGTCAAAACAGCCCAATTGCTGGGTTTGTCCCTATTTAACCCAGCACTGGGTTGTATTTAACCCAGCATTTTTTAGAGTGTAGGCCTATTATAAACACAGTCCGCATATCTCTGACCAAACATGGTGTATTAGTATAGGTATGCAAACATAAATACACGATTTTAATTTACAAGACGTGCATTCCAAGAAGAGAGTGAGCAGGCAGGCTGTTATATTTAGCCTAGTGCTTTATATGGTCAAGACTCAGATCGACTTCTTGGGCTCTGCCCTTGAGACTGGTCGACTGGAAGTCTTTCTTTAAAAATTGCCATTGATTCTTTTAGTTTCAAAACTAAACTGTATCCTGAGAAGTGCATGAGTAGACGTTCCAAAGTCTTGACAAGTATTTGCATAGCTTTGCATGATGCAAGATAGTCCTCTGACCATCTAGCTCCAGCTTCAAAGAATCATTTGAACTTGAGTTGTTTTATGTTCCATTGATTCGTCATGCGTTATTCAGTAATTGAGAGATATTTAAAAGAATATAGGCCTATGTGAGTAGAAATTGATTTGAACTCTTTTGTTGTGTTAAAATAATAGATCTTTGTAGTTTGTACTACGGTCTTGAATAGTGCACACTGGGACTCCCCCTCGTGTACATCAACAGAACTACAGTAAGGTGCTACATTGTACTTACATTTCAAATAAAAATGATTTTTAACATAAGTATAATAGTAATATAATATTATTGATGTTAATAAATTATATAATTATTTCAATATTATATAGTAGTATTAGTATAATTAAATTATAATTTATTCTAATAAATTTGTTTAATAGTAAACAAATTACTATAACCATAATAATGTAATATTATTGTAACTATAATATTATTTTTGTTATAATATCTATGTAATACAATATCAAATTAGAAGAATCAGAATCAGAAAGAGCTTTATTGCCAAGTATGTTCGCGCATACAAGGAATTTGTTTTAGTGTCACAAGCTTCCAGTACACAGAGACAACAACACACAGACAATAAAAATAAGATGAGAATAAAAATACACACACATGTAAATACAAATAGACAAAAATATATATTTTTTTTTATTACAATAAAATAACAAAATGTAGAAATAAAAATAAAAATATATATAGTATATAAAATATATACATTTAGAATACTAATATAATATTATTAGTTAATGTTAGTAAATTATATATTATATAAATATAATATTAATATATTTAGTTAATGTAATAGTAATAAATTAATATAATCATAATAATGTAATATTCTGAGAATACTTTGTTTTTGTCATAATATCTATCACAATATCAAATTGTTATATCTAGCTAGCTAGCTAGGCTATCTCTCTCTCTCTCTCTCTCTCTCTCTCTCTATATATATATATTATTAATGTTAATAATTACATTAATTTACTATGTAAATATATTATATTATTATATAATTATATATTTGTATAATTATAATCTAACTTACAATTTATTCCAATCAATTAATTCACTAGTAATAAATTAATGTAAATATAATAATATAATATGAATCTTAGGTCGAATGTGAATCTCTGGTCGATGCTGTAATTATCCCTATAGAGGGCGCAACAGAACTAAACAACTACATTCGAGGCCCAGAACAACGCGCCCCCTCCTCTTGAAGCCATTCCATATTTAGCAGCTCAGTTTCAGCACCAGCACTCCAGTCAATTACCCATCAGGCTATTGATGAACGCATTCAGATGTGCAACAGGTGCAGGATGTAAACATGTATTGCACATCCTCCAAATGACTTTGAAGTAAACTACTATTTAAATGATTTGATCAAATATGTTTTTCATGAAACATATTAAACATGCACTGCAGTTCACCTCTTGTATGTCTCGCATGGAAATACTGTTCGCTGAAAAGCGGCAGATAAGCCCTAGTTCATGACAATGACGTCGTTTGGGGCTCGCCTATGAAAACATGGTTACTTCCGGTGTGATCTGAAACGTTGCTCCGCGTCTTCGCGCACACACAGATCCGGGGCAGCAGCGTCTCTGAGCTGTGTTCATCTGAAGGGACCGCGTTCAAATACGAGGCTTTTAGTGGTTACTTAGAATAAGAATGGCGGCTACATCGCTGGAAGCAGTCAAACGGAAAATAAAACTGTTGCAAGATCAAGCGGACGGCGCTGAAGAGAGAGCGGAGAAACTGCAGAGGGAATTGGCGCTGGAGAGGAAAGCCAGAGAAGCAGTAAGAACGCCAAATGATACAAAGTATGAAGTGCATGTGTTGAAATGCGCCGCGCTGCAGTGTAGCGTCGCTCGCATTCCAGGCGTTCCTCTGTGCGTGAGTTCATTTAAACAGCGGCGTATAGGACGGATACGATAGTGCGCGCGGTGATGTGCGGTATGAACGTAGCGGAACTTCTCAGACGCCCTCTACGCACTGCTTACCAGCCCGTTAAACGGCGACATTTGTATCACGCACGTTTTTTAATAACTTATCAGTTCTTACTTCCAACAAACAGGAGACGCGAATTAAATGTCTGCCAGTGTGATTATAAACTGACACATGTAAATAGAGTTTAAAGGTGCTGAATAACGATATCCGATTCGTATCCGAACGAGTTGTTCATTTGAGTCGGATCTTGAAAATGAATCAGTTGAACCGGTTCACCAAATCGGTGTGATTGATTAGTTCACGAATTTGACCGAAGTGCTGTGAACTGTCTAAACGACAGTTAACTGACTTTCTCTTAGACCTGTCCGACTCATACTCGAGCGAATTTATAGACGGGAACCGTTTCGTTCGAACATGATCGATTCAATTAGTGACCTGGTAATGTAAAGGGAAATGATATCAAGCATTCAGAATCTGTTTTAATATTTTTATTTTTTAAATTGCAGAAACTTTCAGCTAGGAGATTAAAAATACATTTTGGACTAAATTTATAAGTTTGTTTACTTTAAATACAAAGTCATGCTAGAGTTTGACTAATTTTATGAACTGAATCGTGGCTGCAAACTGAATTAAGACTAATTAAATTATATTAAAAAACACTCGTATTTAAATAAATAATCTCTGTGATTCAGACTCTGTATTGAAATTACGTCTGAATGTCTAAGAATTATTAGTGAGTCGTTTTTGAAACGGTTATTTGAATTGAACCGTTCGAAAGAATCGATTCGCGGAAATGAGTCGGACAACAGAGTTGTTTTCACCCCAAACTTTGAGATTGCTGACGATATCTCTGTGCAAGGCACATCCCTGTGTTTTCAGTCTGTTCTCTTGTTGGTCGTAATTGGAGAGCCTGGTTATAATCCAGCTAGTTAAATTGTACTCCTGTGAATAGGTCCTTGTTTGATGACTTTTATGTTGAACCAGAGGCTCTGAGTGTAATCATTTTAGGCTAATAGCCTGCAGTTCAGTAGTGATCCTGGACAGAACTGTTGACGTGGGCTCTGCTGTAGTGGTTTTATCTTAATGAATAGGAGTTGTGCTGCTTCAGGCTGTATGTTGACATCTCAGGAAGCATTTGAGAACTTTCCCTTATATGGCCAGCCTGCATCGTCACATACAGTGGGACTCCTCTTAGTCATGCTGAAATAAATAGTGATGGCTCTAGTTATAGATATGTTATAGTTATATCTAGGGCTGGGCGATATGGCCCAAAAAAAAATCCCGATCATTTTTTTTTAATATCAGTCGATATCGATAATTATCACGATAAATGTCACATCTTTATTTCTTTCAAGTTTAAAGCCAGATTTTTGTTCCAAAGTGAAAGTTGTAGAAACCAGACCATTAATTTGGACTCATTATAATGATTTAGCAAATTAAATGGAAAAATAGAAAAATTATTTTCTTAGTTTCTGCATGTTCTAATGAGTGATATTGTTTCAAATAAAGAAAACGGTTTAGGTTGCCTGATAATATTATAATATAATATTATAATATGTTCCTATGGCTCAGTGGTAGAGCATTGCGTTAGCCGCGCCAAAGGTTGTGGGTTCGATTCCCAGGGAACACACATACTGGTAAAAAATGTATAGCCTGAATGCACTGTAAGTCACTTTGGATAAAAGCGTCTGCTAAATGCATACAATTTTTTTTTTATTTATTATTAATAATAATAATATAACTTATTTGTCTCTTAGAAAATGAAATGCTTAGAAATGCACATTTGATAGTAGCTTGAGCTAGGATGCAGAGGTCAATTTTAGTTCATTATCAAAATCAGTAACATCTGTAAAAAAAAATTTAGCAATCTCCATTTTATATGGTTAAATGTATTCTTTCTGACCAAGTTTCTTTTTTTTTTTTTGATTCAGACTCTGTATTGAAATTACGTCTGAATGTCTAAGAATTATTAGTGAGTCGTTTTTGAAACGGTTATTTGAATTGAACCGTTCGAAAGAATCGATTCGCGGAAATGAGTCGGACAACAGAGTTGTTTTCACCCCAAACTTTGAGATTGCTGACGATATCTCTGTGCAAGGCACATCCCTGTGTTTTCAGTCTGTTCTCTTGTTGGTCGTAATTGGAGAGCCTGGTTATAATCCAGCTAGTTAAATTGTACTCCTGTGAATAGGTCCTTGTTTGATGACTTTTATGTTGAACCAGAGGCTCTGAGTGTAATCATTTTAGGCTAATAGCCTGCAGTTCAGTAGTGATCCTGGACAGAACTGTTGACGTGGGCTCTGCTGTAGTGGTTTTATCTTAATGAATAGGAGTTGTGCTGCTTCAGGCTGTATGTTGACATCTCAGGAAGCATTTGAGAACTTTCCCTTATATGGCCAGCCTGCATCGTCACATACAGTGGGACTCCTCTTAGTCATGCTGAAATAAATAGTGATGGCTCTAGTTATAGATATGTTATAGTTATATCTAGGGCTGGGCGATATGGCCCAAAAAAAAATCCCGATCATTTTTTTTTAATATCAGTCGATATCGATAATTATCACGATAAATGTCACATCTTTATTTCTTTCAAGTTTAAAGCCAGATTTTTGTTCCAAAGTGAAAGTTGTAGAAACCAGACCATTAATTTGGGCTCATTATAATGATTTAGCAAATTAAATGGAAAAATAGAAAAATTATTTTCTTAGTTTCTGCATGTTCTAATGAGTGATATTGTTTCAAATAAAGAAAACGGTTTAGGTTGCCTGATAATATTATAATATAATATTATAATATGTTCCTATGGCTCAGTGGTAGAGCATTGCGTTAGCCGCGCCAAAGGTTGTGGGTTCGATTCCCAGGGAACACACATACTGGTAAAAAATGTATAGCCTGAATGCACTGTAAGTCACTTTGGATAAAAGCGTCTGCTAAATGCATACAATTTTTTTTTTATTTATTATTAATAATAATAATATAACTTATTTGTCTCTTAGAAAATGAAATGCTTAGAAATGCACATTTGATAGTAGCTTGAGCTAGGATGCAGAGGTCAATTTTAGTTCATTATCAAAATCAGTAACATCTGTAAAAAAAAATTTAGCAATCTCCATTTTATATGGTTAAATGTATTCTTTCTGACCAAGTTTCTTTTTTTTTTTTTTATTAAGCATTGGTCTCCCATAGTAGCATACATTTAAATCATGATAAACACAGTTAAAACCACACATATAGAACCTCAGTACCATGGTAAAAATATAACTATATGGTTTTTAGGTAGCCTATTTGTATGAGAAACAGTAGTCTAAAACACTCTATAAATGCACACATGCTATAGCTTAATCTCAAATACCTACTATAATTATATACCATTACTTCTGTAATAAAATTCAATGTGAATATCACACATTTCTGCCACAATACCATGATGCAGTGAGTGTTACTACAGTAAATCCATGGTAAATTATGGCGATGTGTAGATTGAAAAGCCTTCTGACTGTCTCGTTGCACACAGTGTTTCTCCTGTTTGGCTCTAAACTAGTTTAAATCACAGAGTCATTTGTGTTCATCGCTGAATTCAAGCGCTTCACACTGGATCTCTCAGCGCTGTTGTTTAGTGCTCACGTGACCGAGTAAACGCATCTGCTCTAGTGAGCTCGCGCTGCGTGGCAGTTTGAACTGTGATCCGAGCAGATAAACGGTCCGAGTGGCGTGATTCAAATGAGTCGCGCTGTTTCGTTCCGCTTTTGGCGCATAAACATGCCCAGCCCTAGTTATATCTATTTAGTTATAGATGGATATATAGATATCTAGTTATGGCATTGATAATCAGTCTCAGTCTTTTCTAAACAAGCATACTTAAGACTCTGGGCCCTTTAAGGAAATGTAGCAGTTCAGTGCTGGCTGTCAAGGTTATCTGTATTGCTTTCTAGTTTTTCATATCTCAGCTGACAATATAACATGCACTTTGTCCCACGTAAGGCCTTTGCTTATCACTGGACTGGGACTTAAACAGAGATTATTTGTTATGCATGCTATAAAAACATAAATATACACTTATTTTGATGATGTAACAATATTGTATATTTTAAAATACCTAAGAATATATAAATGTCAACTAATTTAGCATGAGTTAAAAGCCAGTCTTATAGCCCAGATTTTTTTATTGGATGTAATGTGGTGACAACACATTGAAATGTCAAAAGTTGAACAAAACTAATGTGGCAGATGAGTTTGTTTAGGGCTGGATTTCACTACAGATGTTCACATTAAGTTTGATTCGGATTCAGAAGCTTTTGATTTCAATTTGATTCAGTTCTGATTCTGTTTTATTAGATTCTGATTCATTTAGGTAGCCTATATTACAATTTTAAAAAATTTGAATTGTGTGTGAACATCTGATCTTGAGCATTTATGCCAGTTCCTCTGTGCTCTTCAAGGCTGAGGGTGATGTAGCTTCCCTGAACAGACGTATCCAGCTGGTTGAGGAGGAGTTGGATCGTGCACAGGAGCGTTTGGCTACTGCCCTGCAGAAGCTGGAGGAGGCCGAGAAGGCTGCCGATGAGAGCGAGAGGTTAGTACAGTACTGTGACACTCACTTTACAATTACAAAGAATGGTGTAGTACAGTCTATCCCGTTTTATAGTGAAATGAAATGCGGTAGAAAAGTCTACTGACAACCTGCTTTACAATTGTGTAGATATATCAGCAAGGTCATTGCTGTGCAGGACTAGTGGAATTTTGTGAATGAAGCTTAAGAGTGAATCATTCATGTTCACTTTTCATTGGCGTTTTCACTTACATTTTGAGATTTTCATTGAGAATGGTGAGCTGAGGACCATTTGATTGGTTGGACTTACTGAACGAATATGCTCTTCACTAAATGAATCGACCACACTCAAAACAACTTACTTGTGCACAAACTGTCTGAACGAATCTCGTGTGTGAATGAGAAAAATGAATGTGGTATCTCATCATTGTAACTCATACGCAGTAAAATCATCATAACTTGATTAAGCATCTTTCTTGTGAGTGAACCGAATAACGCAGTATTTTGTTTGTGAAGAAACCGAATAAATGCAGTATCACGTTTGTGAATGACCTGAACCAAATGAATGTAGAATCTTGTTTGTTGGCAGTCCAAACCTAATGAATTTGGTATTTTGTTTGTGAGCAAACTAAATAAACAGTGTCTTGCTTGTGAATAAATTGAATTAACGCTCTATTTTGTTTCTAAACAAACCAAATTAATGTAGTATGTTGTTAGTAACCGAATAAACGCAGAATCTTGTTTGTGAACAAACCGAATGAATGCAGAATCTCGTTTGTGAACAAACGAAACTGAATGGACACAGTATCTTGTTTGTGAGCGAACCAAATAAACGCAGTATCTATTCTAACTTGTGGCTGAATTGAATGAACATGGTATTTTGTTTGTAAAGAACCCAAATCAGTGTGGTGTTTCATTTGTGAGCAAACTGAATTAATGCAGTATCTTACTTGTGAACGAACCAAACTGAATCGAATGTAGACAGTATCTTGTTTGTGGGTGAACCAAATAAATGCAGTATCTTGTTTGTAAACAAACTGAACTGAATAAATGCAATATCTCACTTGCAAATGAATTGAGTGAATGATTCACTGGCTCATTATTGAACAAATCCTTGAATAAATCATTTTGGTGAATGATTAAACTTTTTCAGTCACTGGGATGAATCAAAATCACAACAAAACAGCTTTTTCTGCATGTGAGACTAAAATTATTTATAATAATTATCTGGTTTATTTTTATCTTGACTGTAACATAATGTGAAGCTGATTCCATACTTATTTAATTTGTATTATTAATCTTATCTTGTACATCACAAGTTACAAAAAAAAAATCAAATGAAGGACCTTTGAATACTTATTTAATAATCTGGATTGTCCAAATATATACATTTATCTCATGCTTATTAAAACGCATACAGTGCATGTGTACAGTGCTATAGCATGCAGTGGTAATATAAAGTAAATTGCAATTAAGTGTAGCATTCTGTAGGACTGTCAGTCTGATACACTGAAGCACAGTGTACACACCCCGTCCCTCCCCCTCTCGCAGTAACTGTGGTTATTGTGTGCAGCGCCGATGTGTTGCTATTGAAATGACAACATGCTGCCACTTCCTAGCCTGCACTGCACATCTGGTGCCCTGCATAAAGACTGTTTGTGTGCTGAGGAAAGTCCATATAGTTTGCTAATCACCAGCACCGCGACCCTACAGGAGTAGTTCATAAACTTTATAGTTATGTTTCGGCAAGCATCGCTATTATTATTGCTTTTCAGTTATGGGTTTATATTTATTTTAGTTTTAATTTGAAATATATTTTAATATATGTTAATAAAACATTTCAACATTTATGTTTATATATATATATATATATATATATATATATGTTTTAGAGTAAAAAAAACACTTGTTTAATCTTTGTAATCTCCTCAGATAACAATGTAGATGCCTGACAAACGTTGTTGTGATCATAAACTGTATGGATGTGATTACACGCAATACACGGAGCTGTCAGTGGTGTTCAGACTGGAGTTTGAACCTCTGCTTAATGATGTAAACGGGAATCACCCACGAGCTCTCCCGCGAACCGTCCCAGCGCAGCGCAGGGGAAAGATTTTACTCTATCGCTTTGTTCTAAGCAGCGGGGGCGTCCAGGGGCTCGAAATTCGCAGGGTAGGAGGGAGTAGTGACGCTGGGTGTAACACAAAAGGTGCCATTGTCCGGTGAGGTCCGGTTGGGGAGTTACGGAAAAAATAAAATATGCTATATAAGTAAATATTCTCCATGAGAGCAGAGCCCAAAGCTCGTGGTCAGTGGTGTTCAGACTGGAGTTTGAACCTCTGCTTAATGATGTAAACGGGAATCACCCACGAGCTCTCCCGCGAACCGTCCCAGCGCAGCGCAGGGGAAAGATTTTACTCTATCGCTTTGTTCTAAGCAGCGGGGGCGTCCA
>NW_015536587.1:877076-880541 GCF_001515605.1 Sinocyclocheilus anshuiensis
TTATATATATATATATATATATATATATATATATATACACACTTTTTTATATAATATTTATAATATGCTATAAAATGAAGCATTATTTAAATACATAATAATTTGAATTATATAAAACATTTAAAATTTATAGTATTTTGTTTGTTTTTGTTCTTTTTGTTTTTATTTAAAATGCACTGACTAGACATGTTTTTTGAAAGCCCTTGAAATGCCTCTGCATATAGCAGAAAAATCAAGGGCATTGCGGACGGTTGTAGTTGTGATGCTGTTTTTGGCCTAAACAACTGACGTGAGCTGTTTGCGTAGAGCCAGTGGGTTCCTGAATAAACAGCAATTTGTAGAGCCACTAGGCTGCATTTCCCTTCCTTTGTTTGCCCACACAGAGGCCCTCTGTCTCCAGCCCAGTGCGCCTGCATAGAACCACTCTGTACCGAGACCTGGTGTAGCTCTTAAGTGCTTTTTCCCTCCCATTCATCTGTTCTGATGGGGACTGTTGTGATATTACAAGAAAACACAGGTTTAGAAGATAACAGAGCTAACAGATGGAATAACATCTGCAAAGTTACATTTTTTAATGCTGATGATGCAATTATTTATTCAACTGCATCCTCGGTGGCTCAAGCTATTGAAATCCTTCAGGACTCTTTTTATACTTTTCAGCTTACTTTATTACAACTGAAAATAGTTTTAAATGCAAACAACTAAATACATTATTTTTACACCGCTGTTCTATGACTACTGCGGTCTATTTTTACAATTCATGGTTTTCACATAGAAAGAGTATCACATGTGTTATTGTTTACTGTAAAGGCATTGCTGGGTATGCTTCCAAATTACATTACTAGTCCTTTATGCTTATGTAGAAAACTATATCATCAGATCATCAAACAGGATTCAATTCGAAGTACCTGGGGTACATTCAGAGCATAGAAAATCAGCTTTCTCTTACTATGCTACTTGGTTGTGGAATGAATTTCAAACTATTACTCCACTAAAAGCAATTCACCATTTGAATAATTTTAAAAATGTATTGCAGTGTGTAATGATTGAACCATCTTGCTATTTTAATTAATTTGTTGATTCATGATTACTGTTTTGCTTGGGCTGTATATAATTTTGTCTTGTGTGTTGTATGTTTGTTTTTTTTTGTTTTTATTTTATGTGAAACTTTTGTACGGTCATCTTGGCCAGGACTCCCTGGAAGAAGAGATTTCCTTTTATCTCAAAGGGATCTTCCTGGAAAAATAAAGGACAAACACACACACACAGACAGACAGACAGACACACAAATAAATAACAGCTCAAGAAAACTCCACTAAAATGGTGTCTTTGATCCAAGAGCTTAGCTGCAGACACGTTTGCGGCTTTGAATGTAATTTGTTGCGAGTTATTGGACCAAATTGAGTCATAGTGATGCTATAGAGAGATTTTGTTCTCTCTTTCACTCCATTTCTTGCTTCCTCCTTCCAGAGGCATGAAGGTCATTGAGAACAGAGCTCTGAAGGATGAGGAGAAGATGGAGATCCAGGAGATCCAGCTCAAGGAGGCCAAGCACATTGCTGAGGAGGCCGACCGCAAATACGAGGAGGCAGGTTTCCCCAGCCACCAAACCACACATGCGCGTGCACACGAAAAAAAGAAATTAATGACTTCCTGCCAAGCCACATGTCCTTTCACACTTAAAGTTTGAGCAAGCAGATGCTTGCAGTTCAGCATGGGGAAAAAAAAAGATTTGCCGTATTTTGTAATCTGATCAAATATAGCTTTGTTGTTTCATTTTGTTTTTGATTTGTTTTGGTTTGTTTTTGTGTTCTTTTTCTTCGTCTTTTGTGTTTTTGTCTTTATTTTATTTATTTATTTTTTAGTTTTGTTTTTTTGTTTGTTTTGTTCTTTGGCTTCATTTTTTTCTTTGTTTTCATTTTTTGTTTTATTGCTTTGTTTTTGTTTTATATTTGTTTCTGTGTGTCTTTTTCTTTTCTTTAGTTTTTTTTATTGTTTTTGATTTTGTGTTTTGTCTTTTTTCCTTCTTGTTTCTTTGTTTTCATGTTGTTGTTTTTTTCGTTTAATGTGTAGAATTTTTTTTTTTTTTCTCCTTTCCTTCCTTCTCAGTTTGCTAATAAGTACAAGTATGTAATTTTCCCATGAACTGGCCTGTGTATGTGCAGGTGGCCCGTAAGCTGGTGATTGTTGAGGCTGAGCTGGAGCGCACAGAGGAGCGCGCTGAGCTGAATGAGGGGTACGAGATGTTCCTGCAGACTCTTGCCTGTCTGCACAAACCTACACATACAGACATTCATGTTCATGCATGTGCCTGACTCTCTTCACACACTCACAAACCCTTACAGATTCTGTGTCAGGAGGCGTACACCCAGAATACATGAGACGCTAAATAGCCTTTTACTTTTCTGAGTTCAAAGAACTCAAAATGCTTTAATCACTAGAGATTCTCGGTAACAGATTGTTCGTTTTTTTTAACATACAGTCCTTTGTAACCTGTATATAAGCCTTTACTGATAAATGTTACTTTTGTCAACACTCGGTGCTCTCTGCTTGTCCCGCCCCCAGCTTTGTCTGGTTGGTCCATTGTTTCAAAATTGACATGCATCATTCTGCAACACTATTTTTAACTTAATGGCATCCTCAGGCCTTGTGGTCTGTGCCTGTATACAAATAGGCCCACTTCCCTACTATCTAGTATGCGTAAAAAGCAGTACATCGAATAAGTAGTATGTCTGCGTACAAATTATTCCTAAAACAATAAAGTAAATATACTTGGATGACCTTCTATTTCTGCTGAGATTCTGAAGTTTGCACCTAACATACACGCCAACAATTATTGTTTATTGTTGTAAAACAAGAATCATCCTGTGTGTACGTCCCCTAAGAATTTTACTACCATATTGCTAATGGCTAATACCTGCTTCACATTCCTGTTTCTTGTTTTTGTTGTCTTATGTTTTATTTAATTTTTACATTTTTGCATGCACTGTTAACTTGCATGTGGCCGTGTTTGGAATGGCCTTCCCTCTGCACACACTAACAGACGCCTTCGGAGATTACAGGATGAGCTTCGAGTGTTGGACCAAACCTATAAGTCATTAAAGGCATCAGAAGAACAGGTACTGCACGCCAGTCATTAGGTCGCATACATCTAACTGTCCCACTTGGCCTTGTGTGCTCTGTAGTAGGCAAAACTACCATTTCCCTCACTTTCTACCCATGCAGCTTTATTTGGTCCATCTTTTTTGTTTGTTTGTTTCGCGCCCTTCTAACTTAGCAGGAATGCTGCAACTCGATTTCTTCTCATACGGTGTAACTCCTCACAACTTGCATGCAGCAGTTCCGTAGACTTCGATTCGTCATCATGGCACATTCCTGCTGTGTTAAGGGGACTTTGGGATCCCCTTGTCCTGCACCCTGTTTTGATTGATTTGGGGTTTTTGTCCAACCCCCCCCCCCATTTCC
>NW_015536587.1:880669-881693 GCF_001515605.1 Sinocyclocheilus anshuiensis
GACCACCCCCCCCCCCCATTTCCTCTCTTCCGGTTCCCTGATGTACCTCTGTTCCAACCTGCTTCTGGTTCTCCTCCTCTCAATGTACCTTTCCTCCTCTTGTTCCTCCTCCTCTCCTCTGCGACCTATGTGTAAAACACCAGCAAATGCGCTGAGCTTGAGGAAGAGTTGAAAACTGTGACCAACAACCTGAAGTCCCTGGAAGCCCAGGCTGAGAAGGTAGGTGTGCTGCTGCTTCTCTCCTAGGCACACCGTCCACCCCTCCTCCTCAACAAACAGTGATAACCAGTGCTTCTAAATGTTTAACAATTCATCTTTGTCTGTATAATGTCAGTGAGGGGTTGAATTGTGAGCTTACTTTGCTGAAATTACCAGCTTAATTTTCTGATTTGTACTGCTGTGGTGCTGGCCTAACTGGTGCATCAACATTTTTTTTTCGGTAACTCAGTGGTAGTGATTATGGTAATTGTTCAGACAGGGATCCAAAATAAACAATAACTTCTCTTAGATGTCTTTCTGGATGTATTATTAGGTTGTTTGGCAACCTACACAGATGTAATTAAATATTGACTACACCATACATAGAAATACATAGATGCCTAATTAGTGGCTGTTTCTAAGTAAGTCGTCCGCCATATTGGAATGGTCCGAGTCGGTCTGTGAACACTCAAGAGCAAGTTAACTTCGCTTCTCCATCCGTGGTTATACGTATGTATGAATATCTGAATCTCCAGTAGATTTTAGCAGATGATTTTGCTCAACATTAGCTTACACAACATTAAAAAGTTACCATATTTCAAAAACCTGTAATATTGAGTTAAAGGGGTCCTATTATGCTCTTTTACAAAGTCTTGATTTTGTTTTGGGGGTGTAACTAAAGTTGAAAAAGTGAAAAAGCATAATAGGACCCCTTTAATACTAGGGCTGTCAAATCGATTAATCACATCCAGACTAAAAATTAGTTTTGTGGAATATGTGTGTGTACTGTGTATTTATAAATATATTTTAAGAAATATATACATAC
>NW_015536588.1:0-7077 GCF_001515605.1 Sinocyclocheilus anshuiensis
CGGATGGACGTGGATCGGAGCTGTGTGCAGTGATTCAGACTATGGTAACAATGGCATGGCATCATTCCTGAAAGCTGCAGAGGAAGAGGGAATCTGTGTGGAGTATTCTGAGGCCTATTACAGGACCCAGCCGCGCAGCAAACTGAAAAAAGTCGCGGATGTCATTCGCAAGTCAACGGCTCGTGTAATAGTTGCCTTCGTGGCAGCAGGTGATATGAGATTTCTGTTAGAAGAGCTGAGCCAGCAGCCTCCTCCCCCGATGCAGTGGATTGGCAGCGAGGCGTGGGGTACAGACCCACAAATGGCAGCACTGGCACGGATGGTCAAGCACTTCGGATGGACGTGGATCGGAGCTGTGTGCAGTGATTCAGACTATGGTAACAATGGCATGGCATCATTCCTGAAAGCTGCAGAGGAAGAGGGAATCTGTGTGGAGTATTCTGAGGCCTACTACAGGACCCAGCCACGCAGCAAACTAAAAAGGGTTGCAGATGTCATTCGTAGGTCAACGGCTCGTGTAATAGTTGCCTTCGTGGCAGCAGGTGATATGAGATTTCTGTTACAAGAGCTGAGCCAGCAGCCTCCTCCCCCGATGCAGTGGATTGGCAGCGAGGCGTGGGTTACAGATCCACAAATGATGCGGTTTAATTTGTGTATTGGTGCTGTGGGGGTTGCGATCCCGCGGTCTGTTATCCCTGGTTTTCGTAAATTTCTATTTGACCTGTCGCCAGAACAAGCGCTAAAATTTCCCCTGCTGACAGAATTCTGGGAAAGCTCATTCAGCTGTAGTCTAAAAAGGCAGACAGGTTCTTCTGCTGGTATGCCAGCATGTGATGGCACAGAGGACCTGCGCGCTTTACAGAACCCGTACACAGACACGTCCCAGTTGCGGATCACTAACATGGTGTACAAAGCCACATATGCTATAGCCCATGCCCTCGATGCTATTGTCTGTAACAAAAAACATTGTGACAGCTATAGCTCATGCCCTCCATAGCATTGTCTGTGACGAAAAGCAGTGTGATAAAAATATCAAAGTTAAGCACCAACAGGTAATTTTTCTTACAGGTAATTGTGTAGTAGTGTATTTATTGATTGATTGATTTATGTATTTATTTACTTACCTGTTTGTTTGTAAATCTTAACAAAAATCTTACAGTAATTACACAGTATATTACCTTCTGTATAGGTCTACTATGAAATATCTATTCAACCACACCATATATTTTTTTTATGCCAATCATGCAGGTTTTTGATCAACTCAAAAGAGTGAATTTTACTAAAAATAATTATTCTGTTTCATTTGACACCAATGGAGACCCTGTGGCCGCATATGAACTTGTGAATTGGCAGCTTCAAGGAGATGGTTCAGTTGATTTTGTGACAGTGGGTCAATATGATGCTTCCCAGCCTAAAGGCCAAGAATTCAGTCTGAGCAAAGCTATAATTTGGTATGATGGCAGTGAAAAGGTATAAAGTGTTTTTTTCTTTTCTTTTTTTTTTTTTATTCTGTGTGGCGGTAATTATTTATGAATGTCTTGCTGTACCCCTAGAATTGATTTTGGGGGTATTCTCTTTACTTACAACCATATTAACACATATATACTGTTAATTGTTGTCATACACTTCAATTAAATATATTGATTAAAATAAACCACTTTGTGTTTAAAAAAAAAACTCTCTCCTTTAGACCACATGTACAGGGATATGGCGACTGGACACTACAGTTTCTCAAAAGACCTAGAATATCTCCTAAAGGAATATTATGAACTATTCTAAAATGAAATAAAAGCAAAGAAAAATTCACCATGACACATTTTGCCTATATATGTCAAACGTCTGGGCTATTCTGTCATTTTCAGAGCATTTTTGCTGAAAACCTTGGCTAATTTGACTCTGTTGTGTGTACCTGTTACCTGCAGGTGCCTGTGTCTGTGTGCAGTGAGAGCTGTCCTCCAGGTACTAGGAAGGCTGTGAAAAAAGGAAGACCTGTCTGCTGTTATGACTGCATTAACTGTGCAGATGGAGAGATCAGCAATGAGACAGGTACTTTGTCTGGATAGTCTTGTAAATAAATCATAAATGTTTCTTGGTCAAATAATATATTATTGTGTAAAATAAATAATAAAAATAGATATACATGTTATAAAAGATACATGTTATGTACTGATCTCTTGATCTTCTGAAGATTCTTTAGATTGTCACAAATGCCTGCCTGAGTATTGGCCCAATAATGAGAAGGACAAGTGTCTTCCTAAACCAGTGGAGTTTCTCTCCTGGGATGAGATCCTTGGGATTATACTGGCTGCTTTCTCTGTTGCTGGTTCTTTAGTGGCTTTGAGCATAACTTTAGTGTTCTACAAAAACAGGGCCTCTCCAATAGTAAGAGCCAACAACTCAGAGCTGAGCTTCCTATTGCTCTTCTCATTGACTCTGTGTTTTCTCTGTTCACTTACTTTTATTGGTCGGCCCACTGAGTGGTCCTGTATGTTGCGTCACACAGCATTTGGGATCACTTTTGTTCTCTGTATCTCTTGTGTTCTGGGCAAAACAATAGTGGTGTTAATGGCCTTTAAGGCTACACTACCAGGAAATAATGTCATGAAATGGTTTGGGCCTCCTCAACAGAGACTCAGTGTTTTTGTTTTCACTCTTGTACAGGTCCTTATATGTGTGCTTTGGTTAAACGTATCCCCACCTTTTCCTTTTAACAATATGCAACACTTCAAAGAAAAGATAATTCTAGAATGCAGTTTAGGATCAGCTATAGGTTTCTGGGCTGTACTGGGTTATATTGGCCTCTTAGCTTTCCTCTGCTTTGTTTTAGCTTTTCTTGCCCGTAAGCTGCCTGATAACTTCAATGAGGCTAAATTCATCACATTCAGTATGCTCATATTCTGTGCTGTATGGATCACCTTTATTCCCGCTTATGTTAGCTCTCCAGGAAAATTTACTGTAGCTGTGGAGATATTTGCTATTTTAGCTTCAAGCTTTGGTCTGATTCTCTGTATTTTTGCTCCTAAGTGTTTCATTATTGTCTTCAGGCCAGAGCAGAATACCAAAAAACACTTAATGGGTAAAGTGCCATCAAAAGCCCTCTGAGACACACAGCTCTCATTAGAAATCTATAAAATTCAGATATCATACAATCTGATATTTTACTGTTACACCACTGGCATAATTGTTTTTACATGTTTGTGCTATATGCACAAGTATATTGTGCAATTTTTTTTTTTTGGGGGGGGGGGGTGTATAATCGTGTACTTCAGTATATTCAAGACTATAAAATAAAATCTTTTTTTAATTTAATATTGCTTTTTAATGTAAAAATGTGTAATGTTATACAATTCTTCTAACCACAAACATACCAAGTGTTAAATTAACATGCAATATCAATAAATAAATAACATTTCATGTGGATGAAAATTGCATCCACACATGTGATACAGTTGTGCTGTACATACTTATATAATATGTTGTAAATATGGAAAAGCAAACAAAGAAAAAAAAAATGTCATGAAAGTTGGAAAAAAAAATGTCTTGATAATAACATTAAAAAGACACTAATTTATCTCAACATAAGGTCTCACAATATATTATCACATTCCCAAGTTAATTAGGCATGGCATAATATGACATTCTTATTATACACTAACAAAATACACAATGAGAAACAAGATCAATGCTATGAAAATTAAAAATAAAAAAAAAAATTTAAAAAAAAAAATTGCATTTCTGTGGTAAGAGCGATCTCTATTCATCTCATTATGGCGAGCACTAGCAAAGCGTTTAAGGTCTCGTTCCCTACTCAGGGAACCATGGTTACATAAGTAACCTGAGACGTTTTCTAATCAGTGTTCTAAACTTCCTTTTTGCTAAACATATTTTATGAATTCACTGCCAGAATTTTTCATTTGCACTTTTGCACAAATTTTAGTTTACGCTTTAAAAGTTTGTTCACCATTCTGACACAACCCTCATTTGGATCAACAGCTCCTTATGTTCAGTGGTACTCTTATACTATGCAAGTTTCAATCTTGTAAAATATGGAACAGTTCTATCTTTATTTAGATTACTAGTGGTTTGTATGTCACTTATTGTTATTTGCATGTCTGCAATGCACTGAAGTTATTTTATGAAATGTTATATTACAACATGTAGTTTGATTAAGTACTTTGATTTTATACCTAAACATATGTAATATATTCAAGGAAGTTACATTTAATTCTGGCAAAGATCTCAGACCGATTTTTATTTTGCAGCATGGCTGAAATGTTAGTACACACGCTGCATTAGCATTGGTACATAATATCCATAAAAATTTAAACCAGTCACTGGGTAAAACCAGTACAAGGCAGAGTCAGGGGCAGTGCTCGGGCCAGTGACAAACAGTGGATCAAAAGATCGCCAAGTTTCTGTTCTCAGTCATGACTAAACAATGATACTTCCTGTTTGTAATACAAGATTTTCACATTTATACAATATTGTTCTACATGTATTCCATTACTAATTTTTATTTAAACATCTCATTCACTGGATTTTTTATGCATGGTTCAAAGGGATGCCTACCCAGTTGTTAAAGACCAGCAAAGTTCAACAAAGTTTGGAAGCCATTTGCGTTGTCAGTGCTTCTTTAAAACAAAAATTCAGACATGACTCCATCTGCTGAGGAGCTGACTACAGCTGGCTTGGGAGATAATATCTTTATTTGTAATAACAATTCATTGTAATTTTGAGTTAAATATGGATTTTAGCTTGTTTAGTGACACATACCCAAAAATGAAGTCAGCATCTGGAGCAGAGGTCACTAAACTTGGTCCTGGAGGGCCGGTGTCCTGCAGAGTTTAGCTCCAATCCTAATCAAACACATGAACTACATCAAGGTCTTGCTAGATATACTTGAAACCTTCAGGCAGGTATGTTGAGGCAAGTTGGAGCTAAACTCTGCAGGACACTGGCCCTGCAGGACCGAGTCTGACCCCTGATCTGGAGGATGGCTTCTCTACAAAAGCATCTGGTTCGATCTGAACACCAGTGCCAGTTCTCTAAGTCTAGTACAACTAGTCCCAGAGAATCACACAATGCAAACAGATCAGACATTCTTCAGAATATATTATTTAGCTTTTGAATATCAAAAAGTCAGGTTTTTTAAACTACAGTATCAGCCAAAACCATTACAACTGGCTAATATCAGTTTATTAGTGTTATCATCAGTCAGTTTTTTTTTTTGCTTATTTAAACTGCTTATTTTGTGTATGGGAAAGTATATTTAAAAATATGCCAATGCAGCAGATTCTTACCATGTATGTAAGGTAATATAATACTCTAAAATGTGACACTCTCAGACTCAGAAACAGAAGTAATATCAGTTCTGTCATGACAACCCTTGGAAGGATTGGCATGGTAATGTACACGACAATGTTAATATATTTGGTATTGGCGGAATAGATCTGCTACGCTGCTGCTGCGGCAGAGCAAGTACCGAGACTTGCTACTGCCAATACATCCAAAACATGCTGCTGTGAGCATGTAAGAAATATTGCTGCTGCACATACTGTATAACATATGAATAAAGGCCTTTTCACACTAAACGCGAAAATCGGCACGAATGTTCGGCGCGATGACGCTTTTGATTTAAAACAATAGATCCCTAATGGGGCTATTCACACCAAGCGCGAAACATTCGCGGCGCGAAATAGCGAAGATTATTTTCCGTCCTGTGTGTCGATTTTTCCCCGTCACTCCGCGACAAAATGGGCCATTCAATTAGATGTCAGCTTAGGTTACATGCTCAGAACTGCTGCTCTTGCTCAAATGGTTGAGAATGGTGGCGCTGTTTCCAAAACCCATGTTGAAGAAGAGTATTCTGAGAGAGAAGAGATCTGAGTTCTTGTTATTGTTGGTATTTAAGAACAGATTTATTCTCACATGTTATTTATACAGAATAACACTTCTATTAATTCTCCACTGAATTATGTGGTCTGAAGATCACCATCCGTTTTATTCCACGAGTGTTATGCGTTCACTCTAGACCTGTCAATCATGTAATCATATCTTTTGCCCTTCCTTATATAAAAAAAAATAGAGAAAAATTTTTCTACACATGAAATATGAAAGCAAATAGACGATATTTTCTGTATATGTTTCTATGCAGCTATTTTTGTAACAATAAAGGATGTTTATGACAAATGAGCAGATAGCGTTCAGTCCATTATAACATACAAAGAGTGCATGTCTGCCTATTATAGAATCAAAATCCATTTTAGATCACAATCAGAAGTTATTACAAGCACTTGATGATGGTTTTAAGTGGGGGATGAGCAAAAGCATTAATAATTACATACATTTTGAAAGGTAGCTTGATGCTAATTGTACCTCTAATTATATTTTCAGATGTATTCTTGTAAGCATTATATATTATAGTTTGTGTTTCTGATGAAGAACCAAAAGTTATTTATCTCAATTTAATGCTGTTTATTGAGCAGTGGATGATGTAAAAGCCATATATGAGATACATAGGCTACATGAGGAAAAATGCATTGTTGGTCGGCGCCACCTAGCGTGCAGGTGTGAATTAGCAGAAGGCGATCAATCATTTCACGCTTGGTATGAAAGCACCATTCGTCGGCACTTTCATACCAAACGGACCGAGGGGGACCCCCTAACAACCACCACCCCACCACCAACCTGGAACGCGCGATCGAAAATCGCGTCAGCTAAGGACGGCCCAGGCGCTCAGTGTGAAACAGCCTTAACCCCCCATAAAGCAGGAAACACAGAAATGAACAATACAAGCCAATATGTGCATGTTGCTGAGTATAAGGATATAATGGTGTGCCTGGGCTACCATGCCAACCGGCTTAACTCTAATCTGACTCACACTATGTGTAATGTTCACAAGTGTTAACAAGAATATGCGTTGCAATCCGATAGATAAGACCCCAGCACCCACCTGAGCGAATGTCATAAATGATTCATTTGATAACTGTCATTAATATAACAATATTCTCTAATTGTATAGAGCCATTAGGTAGGGTGACCATATTTTAGTTTTCAAAAAAAAAAAAAGGACAGTGG
>NW_015536588.1:8448-11782 GCF_001515605.1 Sinocyclocheilus anshuiensis
CATTCGCGGCGCGAAATAGCGAAGATTATTTTCCGTCCTGTGTGTCGATTTTTCCCCGTCACTCCGCGACAAAATGGGCCATTCAATTAGATGTCAGCTTAGGTTACATGCTCAGAACTGCTGCTCTTGCTCAAATGGTTGAGAATGGTGGCGCTGTTTCCAAAACCCATGTTGAAGAAGAGTATTCTGAGAGAGAAGAGATCTGAGTTCTTGTTATTGTTGGTATTTAAGAACAGATTTATTCTCACATGTTATTTATACAGAATAACACTTCTATTAATTCTCCACTGAATTATGTGGTCTGAAGATCACCATCCGTTTTATTCCACGAGTGTTATGCGTTCACTCTAGACCTGTCAATCATGTAATCATATCTTTTGCCCTTCCTTATATAAAAAAAAATAGAGAAAAATTTTTCTACACATGAAATATGAAAGCAAATAGACGATATTTTCTGTATATGTTTCTATGCAGCTATTTTTGTAACAATAAAGGATGTTTATGACAAATGAGCAGATAGCGTTCAGTCCATTATAACATACAAAGAGTGCATGTCTGCCTATTATAGAATCAAAATCCATTTTAGATCACAATCAGAAGTTATTACAAGCACTTGATGATGGTTTTAAGTGGGGGATGAGCAAAAGCATTAATAATTACATACATTTTGAAAGGTAGCTTGATGCTAATTGTACCTCTAATTATATTTTCAGATGTATTCTTGTAAGCATTATATATTATAGTTTGTGTTTCTGATGAAGAACCAAAAGTTATTTATCTCAATTTAATGCTGTTTATTGAGCAGTGGATGATGTAAAAGCCATATATGAGATACATAGGCTACATGAGGAAAAATGCATTGTTGGTCGGCGCCACCTAGCGTGCAGGTGTGAATTAGCAGAAGGCGATCAATCATTTCACGCTTGGTATGAAAGCACCATTCGTCGGCACTTTCATACCAAACGGACCGAGGGGGACCCCCTAACAACCACCACCCCACCACCAACCTGGAACGCGCGATCGAAAATCGCGTCAGCTAAGGACGGCCCAGGCGCTCAGTGTGAAACAGCCTTAACCCCCCATAAAGCAGGAAACACAGAAATGAACAATACAAGCCAATATGTGCATGTTGCTGAGTATAAGGATATGACTGCTGCATCAGTTCACATACATGTGCCCACACACATGAAGATTAACAGACAGTAATAGAAAAAGACACCCCCCACAAAGCAGATATACCGCCAAGACATAGGTGCTGCATCTGCTCTTAAGAGCCATGTGAACCTGGGCTACCACGCCGACCGGCTTAGCACTAGTGGCCTATGGCTATGTGTGCCTAGGCTACCACGCTGACCGGCTTAACTCTAATCAGACGCACGTTATGTGTAATGTTCACAAGTATTAACAAGAATATGCGCTGCAATCCGATATATAAGACCCCAGCACCCACCTGAGCAAATATCATACATTAGACGTTTGATGACTGTCATTAATATAACAATATTCTCTAATTGCATAGAGCCATTAGGATTGATAAAAGTGCTAATTGCATAGAGCCATTAGGATTGATAAAAGTGCATGCTTTTGATGCTGCATGCAGCTGAAATCGACCAAACACTCAACACAGCTAATGAAACATCAACCTTAGATGTTTAACCTTAAACCTTAAACAAACGTGACATTGAGATTACGCCGCTGAATATAGCGAACCCTGGTTGAAATGCATACACGAGAATGCTTATTTCATTTAACCTGTTCTCATGTCCATTACTATCGGCATGTCCTCAGTGTGATTACATGCTCTAGACTGCGTTTGCTCCTGCTGTATAAACACTGATGCGTAATGCTGCTGCTAATATGCTTAATATTCGCTCCTGCATATAATGCAAACTGCTAACATAACACTTGGTTTAATCTTGTTTGTGGTAGCTAATTTTTAAAAATTTTTTAATTCGAATTAGGAAGACCACGCAATATACACAGCAATATGGATTAAAAGAGCATCCACTTATCTTAGATGTTGATTTCAGATGTTTCTGAAGTGCGCTGCAACTGCTACCACAAGCATTAGCCAAGTATTTGAACGTTGAGCAGCGAGCTCATTGGCTACCGATAGAGGAGAGAACCAATCAGCTGTGACGTGATAATGATGTCATTATGTCATATTGAGTTAGATCGGACTGCGCCATCTAGAGTTTCATACCAGAACTTTGTATTTGCTTTCGGTAACCTTGTGAGTAAATTTTGCATCCTGCACATGGAAAATCACCTCTAGCCTTCTTGCATGAAATGACATCATTCATAATACCTATATTTTGTAGCATACATAATTACTTGCTTTTTAATCAGTAGATGCAAAGTGTCCTGTATGCATCATTTACTTGAGTATTGTACTTAAGTACACTTTTTGAGTATCTGTACTTGAGTATTATTTTTTCAGGAAACTTAGGATTTTAACTTGACTATTTTTTTCAGTTTATCAGTAATCACTCTTGGGGCTACATGGAGTGATTTCCCAGCATTTTTTGAGCACTGACCAGTTCCAAATGTGATGTTTATTTACAACAATTCAATAATAAGAAGTTAATATTAGACACAATATTGTCTGATTTTGCTAAATTGTGTCCGTGAAAATATTACTTATAAAGCCACAGAAGAACTGTTGTGCATCTCCTAATAAAACACAAGGTGTTTGACTGAAGCAGCACTGCACAGACTGTTCTGTGTGTGACATCAAAGTACCGCGAGAGCGATTAGACAGCATTTTTAAAATGTTTGTTTTGATGTCAAATAAGTCTTGCTGCTTTCCTTTTTTGTTAAAGCAGTGTTGCTGTTGTAAAGTTATACAGCTACAGTTGTGTTGCTGGGTTTTAAAGCAGGTTTGATTTTTTTTTCTTTCTTGTCACTCTGTATTTACAGGATTTCACTGTCCACTGTTCAAATGTGGATGAAAGTGAAAATATTACCTATAAAGCCACAGAAGAACTGTTGTGCGTCTCCTAATAAAACACAAAAGGTGTTTGACTGAAGCAGCACTGCACAGACCATTCTGTGTATTACATCAAAGTACAGCGAGAGCGATTAGACAGCATTTATTCTTTATTTTAGTTTTGATGTTAAATAAGTCTTGCTGTTTTGCTTTTTTGTTAAAGCAGTGTTGCTGTTGTAAAGTTATACAGCTACAGTTGTGTTGCTGGGTTTTAAAGCAAGTTTGATGTTTTTTTTTCTTTCTGTCTGAAAGAAATCAGTCTGTATTTACAGCAATGTCACTGTCCACTCTG
Source organism: Sinocyclocheilus anshuiensis (assembly GCF_001515605.1). Classification (NCBI taxonomy): domain Eukaryota; kingdom Metazoa; phylum Chordata; class Actinopteri; order Cypriniformes; family Cyprinidae; genus Sinocyclocheilus; species Sinocyclocheilus anshuiensis. The sequence continues at coordinate 11,730 of NW_015536588.1, forward strand.
TTCAAATGTGGATGAATGGCTACACATAGATGTGTCCAGAGCTGTGTGAGATC
>NW_015536588.1:11797-16157 GCF_001515605.1 Sinocyclocheilus anshuiensis
ACTAGCGGAGTGAACTGTGAACAGCGATAAGGTATAGCTAAGAGTGGTCCAGACTAACCTTACGAACGAATGACTTACGGAAGGTATACTTAACTAAGAACGTTTCGGGAAACACGTATTAACGTAAAGGTACAACTTAAGGTATAACTTACGAACGACGTAGCGTTAAGAAGGTTTCGGGAAAGGCAGCCCTGGTCATTCTAAAAATGTTTAGCTTGATAATCTGTATGTCTTCATTTTGTTCTTGTAGTTCATGAATGGCTGTTATGCACTGACTTCTTGATCTTTCAGATTCTTTAGATTGTCACAAATGCCAACCTGAGTATTGGCCCAATAATGAGAAGGACAAGTGTCTTCCTAAACCAGTGGAGTTTCTCTCCTGGGATGAGATCCTTGGGATTATACTGGCTGCTTTCTCTGTTGCTGGCTCTTTAGTGGCTTTGAGCATAACTTTAGTGTTCTACAGAAATAGGGCCTCTCCGATAGTAAAAGCCAACAACTCAGAACTAAGCTCCCTGCTTCTCTTCTCATTGTCTCTGTGTTTCCTCTGTTCACTTACTTTTATTGGTCGGCCCACTGAGTGGTCCTGTATGTTGCGTCGCACAGCATTTGGGATCACTTTTGTCCTCTGTATCTCGTGTTCTGGGCAAAACAATAGTAGTGCTAATTGCCATCAAAGCTACACTTCCGGGAAGTAATGTCATGAAATAGTATGGGCCTCCTCAACAGAGACTCTGTTTTGGGCTTCACTCTTGTACAGGTACTTATATGTATATAAAAATATAAATATAAAATATCTCTTTTTTTATATTTTAAGTATAAAATATCTCCACCTTTTCCATATAGCAATATTCATCAGTACAAAGAAAAGATCATTCTAGAATGCAGTTTAGGATCAGCTATAGGATTCTGGGCTGTACTGGGTTATATTGGCCTCCTAACTTTCCTTTGATATGTTTTAGCTTTTCTTGCCCGAAATGAGGCTAAGTTCATCACATTCAGTATGCTCATATTCTGTGCTGTATGGATCACATTTATTCTGTCTTATGTTAGCTCTTCAGGGAAATTCATTGTAGCTGTGGAGATATTTGCTATTTTAGCTTTAAGCTTTGGTCTGAATCTCTGTATTTTTTGCTCCTAAGTGTTTCATTATTGTTTTTAGACCAGAGCAGAATACCGAAATAACATTTAATGGGTAAAGTACCGTCAAAAGCCCTCTGAGATGCACGCAATTGGCAACTGCTTAATATTAGATATCAGTCATTCTTTAATGTTAATGTACCAGTTTTCAAACCACTGATGTAACTATTTTACATATTGGTGCTATATGTATTAAGAAAAATATCCATATTTACAACGTTATAAACCTTAATCTCTAACTTCCGCTAACTGTCGTATGCGCGTTCACGAGAGAGTGGCATCCAGTGGATGATGTAGGCGTAGCATAAACTCCGGTGAGAATATGCTAGTCTCGCGAGAAACAAGTTTTGTTTACAGCAAAGGAAAACCAGTGTCCTCTTGGCTTATACTGAAATCCTCCGACATTTTCTTTACAAATCCTCGTTTTGTACTACTAATTCGTGACCGGTGTTTTGTTTTGCTCTCTCCTCTGCGCTTCCACGTTCGTTACTTCCGCGTTCATCACCACGTTTGCAGGGCCGGATTTACCTTTTTTCGTGACATAGGCAAAACTAATTTTTGGGCCCCCCTTCCCTATTAATATACAGGTGCATCTCAATGAATTAGAATGTCGTGGAAAAGTTCATTTATTTCAGTAATTCAACTCAAATTGTGAAACTCGTGTATTAAATAAATTCAGTGCACACAGACTGAAGTAGTTTAAGTCTTTGGTTCTTTTAATTGTGATGATTTTGGCTCACATTTAACAAAAACCCACCAATTCACTATCTCAGCAAATTAGAATATGGTGACATGCCAATCAGCTAATCAACTCAAAACACCTGCAAAGGTTTCCTGAGCCTTCAAAATGGTCTCTCAGTTTGGTTCACTAGGCTACACAAGCAGTGTATTCAGGTCAGGTGACAAGGCTACTTTCACTTTGAAAAGACGTGCTAGCTGAGAGGAGTTTCGTCAAAGCTGACTAAAAGTGATCGAGGATGGATAATTCCAACAAACTTGACGAACCTGTGAGATCTTCTTCAGGGCGAAAAAGGAAAATAAAAGCTGAAACGTTTTCACAGAACCTTGCAAAAGCAGCGCGTTACAATGGTGAGGGAAAAGCTCCGTGTATTGCGTGTAATCACATCCATACAGTTTATGATCACAACAACAACAACAACCTCTGTCAGGCATCTTACATTGTCATCTGAGGAGATTACAAAGATTAAACGAGTTAAACGAGTGACTCTAAAACGTTATTGGATTTTGCAAATGAACTCTTCAATATATATAAGATTGTTTTGTTTTTTTTGTATTATTGGGGGTACAGGAATAAACCACTGGTTTAAATAACATGATGTTTTGAATTCTTCTAAAATGTTTTCAAGCATGAACTGCCCATTTAAAGTCCTGAATGTTATAGTCGTGTTAACTTTGTCATGGCGCGGTAAGGGGCACCGTGGAAAAACAGGGTCTGGGTCCAAATGCAGGTAAGACTTCTCTTTAATAAAAAAAAGGCCAACAAGGCAAAACAAAACAGGTTCAGGAACGGTAGACATTATATGGCAACACATGGGCATGTATCCAAAACATTAAACAGCAACTACAATTAATAAGCCAGGCAGAGTGGTGAGTGAGAATATATAGTCTGTGACATTGGGGAACAGCTGAGGGTGTAATGAGTGACAGGTGAGTGGAGTTTGGGGAATGGAGTCCAGGAGGACGGCGACCTCTGGTGGTGAGAGGAAGAAATGCAGGGCCCGGACTCATGACAGAACCCCTCCTCTAAGGAACGGCTTTCAGACATTCCCAAGCGCCCAACCAGGGGGACGGTAGAGCGGGGGCGAAGTAGGGGGAGGGATGAGATGGGATGGGGGGGCCAGGTCCGTGTGCTGGAGGGGCCCCTGAGGACTGAGGCAGCGCCGGCGGGATGGGGACCCAGGGCAGAACCAGCGGCCACCACAGCAGTGGTGGGCTCTGCCGCTTCTCGAAGGCCTGAAACGAGCTCCGCCGCCTCAGAGGGAACATCAGCGGACTCCGCTGCTTCGGGAAGGCCTGAGGCGAGCTCCGCCGCCTCAAAGGGAACATCAGCGGGCACCGCCGCTTCGGGAAGGCCTGAGGTGAGCTCCGCCACCTCGGAAGGAACATCAGCAGGCTCCGCCACTTCGGGAAGGCCTGAAGCAAGCTCCGCCGCCTCAGAGGGAACATCAGCGGACTCCGTCACTTCGGGAAGGCCTGAAGCGAGCCCTGCCGCCTAGAAGGGGACATCAGCGGGCTCCGCCGCTTCGAGAAGGCCTGAAATGAGCCCCGTCACCCCAGAGGGAATATCAGCAGGCTCCGCCGCTTCGGGAAGGCCAGAAGCAGCTCCCCCACATCAGAGGGAACTCCGTGAGCAGGCGCCACCACCTCGGAACCATCTGTAGCGGGCTCCGCCTCAGAGGGAACATCAGCAGAAAGATATTTTAATCATGTAAATTATGTGAAAAAGAATGTGTTTTTCTAACCACCAAGCATGAGAGCATGTTCTAGTACACCCCCGAAACAAAATCAAGACTTTGTAAAAGAGCATAATAGGACCCCTTTAATACAATAAGATAAAACACTTGTAAAATAAGTAATACAATCAGGTAAAAGCAAATATAAATTTAAAACATGCCTTCCATCATAATCAACATTTCTCTTGAGACTGGCAGGGGGTGGGATGACTTTAAAGAAGGTCCTGTTTTGGGTGTTTAAAAAAATTCATGATTCACTTCAGACACATTCTCTCATCATGATTGACTGATATGAAATAATAACCACACCCTCTTACATTTTTTTTTTCATTCACATTTTCACAACAGTAGTTGCTGGTGGGTATATAAAAAAAGGTGTAATGCTCACCTCCTATTTGTGGTTGCTTGCCCAGGAAGAGACATGCATCTTTTATTGACAACGACACTACTGTGTATTGCCAGGCTTTGTCCTGTTGTGTGTGGGATTAATTTAGGCACCTGCATCCTCCAAGCTGACCCTCAGCCCCCTGCACTTTTCAAGGATGGAGACTTTGTCATTGGAGGGGCTTTCACCATTCATTACTATCTGAAGACAGAGAAGCACATCTACGTTAGACGGCCACGATCACTTGAGTGCAGTGGCAGGTTAGAACTTGATATAAAATTGAATACAATTCTAAACAGAGCAGTCGTGAATGGATTAAAGTGATTGTGTTAAAAATGTGTGTGTGTGTGTGTGTGTGTGT
>NW_015536588.1:17767-21983 GCF_001515605.1 Sinocyclocheilus anshuiensis
GCTTCAACAGCATGGACTTCAGGGAGCTGCGCTTTGCTCGTGCCTTGCAGTTCGCCATCCAAGAGATAAACAACAGCTCTGATCTTTTACCAGGCATAACATTAGGGTACCATATATATGACTCTTGTGGCTCTGTGCCAATGGCAGTCAAAGTAGCATTACAGCTTGCCAACGGACTAGATCTAATTTTTAACGACACTGATTCCTGTGCAAAATCGGCTGCAGTTCCCGCACTTGTCGGAGAATCTGGTTCCACACCGTCTATAAGCACTTCAAGATTTTTCGGTCCCTTTGGAATTCCACAGGTGTTTGCTCAGAATAAATGTATTTTAGTCTTCTAAGATATTTACAGAACTAATAAATAAATAATAAAAATGTTGGCGCTGTGTCAGAAATGCCTAGTACTAATTGTAAAAATCGTTGTAAATTTGCCATAACAGCTGGAAAACCTTTGAAACCCGCTGTCAAAGCAAACATCTGTAAACAGTTGTAATGCGTATTATTGGAGTAGCCTAGTCTGACTTTTGAAAATTTTAAAGTCGTTATATGTTCGGAAATAAATAAATTTTCCCCCATTGTGCACTACAGGTGAGTCATTACGCAACGTGCGCGTGTCTCAGTGACAAGCGGCAGTATCCTACTTTTTTCAGGACCATCCCCAGTGATCACCATCAAGCGGCAGCACTGGCACGGATGGTCAAGCACTTCGGATGGACGTGGATCGGAGCAGTGCGCAGTGATTCAAAGAGTGGCTGAAGTCATTCGCAGATCAACGGCTCGTGTAATTGTTGCCTTCCTGGCGTCGGGTGATATGAGACTTCTTTTAGAAGAGCTGAGCCAGCAGCCGCCTCCCCCGATGCAGTGGATTGGCAGTGAGTCGTGGGTTACAGACCCAGAAATGCTTCGGTATAATTTGTGTATCGGTGTAGTGGGTTTTGCAATCCCGCGATCTGTTATCCCGGGTCTTCGTGAATTTTTACTTGACCTGTCTCCAGAACAAGCGCTAAAATTTCCCCTGCTGACAGAATTCTGGGAAAGCTCATTCAGCTGTAGTCTAAAAAGGCAGACAGGTTCTTCTGCTGGTATGCCAGCATGTGATGGCACAGAGGACCTGCGCGCTTTACAGAACCCGTACACAGACACGTCCCAGTTGCGCGTCACAAATATGGTGTACAAAGCCACATATGCTATAGCTCATGCCCTCCATAGCATTGTCTGTAAGGAAAATACATGTCACAAAAGCATCATAGTTGATCCCCATAAGGTACGTTTTCTCATCGTGGAATAAATTGTAAATGTGAAACAATAGAGATTTTAAAATGCATCAATGTAATGGAATATAACTTATGCGTTGTCCTACTATAAAATAAGTATACAGTCACACCCACTATTTGGGTTCTAATTATTCAGCAAATTGTAATCACAGCAGTTTGAATTTTTAATGTTCATCATGCAGGTTTTTGATCAACTCAAACGGGTGAACTTTACTAAAAATAATTATTCCGTTTCATTTGACACCAATGGAGACCCTGTGGCCACATATGAACTTGTGAACTGGCAACTTCAAGGAGACAGTTCAGTTGATTTTGTGACAGTGGGTCAATATGATGCATCCAAGCCTAAAGGCCAAGAATTTAGTCTGAGCAGAGCTATCATTTGGTATAATGGCAGTGAAAAGGTAAAGTGTGTTCTGGCGAGTGTATTATAGTTCCCCTGAAAATGTTTTTTAAGGGACATTTTTAATTTTTTATGTCCTCTTAACCATATAAAAATACAATGTCTATCATTGAAACAGTTAATTGGAATAAATCACTGTGCAAGTACTGAACATAAATAACTAGACAGTCTTGAGTTGGTTGGTTATGTATGCATGTATTTCTTGTAATGTTTTAACATAGCATAACAACAAATACCAAATACCAGGTTAATTTCTGATTCTGATCCTGTGTGTACCTGTTACCTGCAGGTGCCTGTGTCTGTGTGCAGCGAGAGCTGTCTTCCAGGTATGAGGAAGGCTGTGAAAAAAGGAAGACCTGTCTGCTGTTATGACTGCATTAACTGTGCAGAAGGAGAAATCAGCAATGAGACAGGTACTTTGATTGGGTTTATGCTGCTGGATAAATCACACATATGTCTGGGCCAATCACATAGGAAACTTCATGATACAGAAAAAAGGAAAATATTTAATATCTAATCTATTTTAAAACGTGCAAAAATCTTAGAAATCTTTACTTTGCATTTACACTGGTCATCCTTTTCAAAAGTGTAGTGTATTTGCTTCTTGAGGATTTGTGTACGTTTGCACCTTTTGTAATATTTGTGTATGAGTCCCTCAATTGTCTTGCGTGTGGAAAGATGGATTTCACAATCAAAAACCAAAGAATGTGTAGGACCTGGAGTATTATTTCTGAAGAACAGTGGCCAGTTTAACTGCTCAGGACAAACAAGAGGCTCAGGAACAGCTATCACAAAACACAAAAACAGTCATTGATCATCTAGGTAGTAATACACAGTTTTAAGACTCAAGGCTATGTAAAATTTTGAACCGGTTTGTTTATTTTTTCTTTTGTTTTGTGCACTTTATATAAACATCTGCTATATTAAATAATGTAGCTTTTCAGGGCAGTACTAAATTAAACAAACAAACAAATAAATAAATAACACCAGTTTTTATTTTTTTTAACCATTAACATTTTGCAGTTTCTGAGATGTGTATGTAGACTTATCACCAAACAGCATATTAATGTATTTTTGATGCCTTACTAAAAATAAACAGCCACCGCACCATATCATACACCTTTCTTTTTCTCGTTCTTAAAACAGTAGTTTGATCAGATGCATGTCTCCATTTTGTTCCTGTGGCTCATGAATGGCTGTTAAGCACTGATTGTTTTCATCTTCTAGATTCTTTAGATTGTCACAAATGCCTACCTGAGTATTGGCCCAATAATGAGAAGGACAAGTGTCTTCCTAAACCAGTGGAGTTTCTCTCCTGGGATGAGATCCTTGGGATTATACTGGCTGCTTTCTCTATTGCTGGTTCTTTAGTGGCTTTGAGCATAATTTTAGTGTTCTACAAAAACAGGACCTCTCCGATAGTAAAAGCCAACAACTCAGAACTAAGCTTCCTGCTTCTACTCTCGTTAACTCTGTGTTTCCTCTGTTCACTTACTTTTATTGGTCGGCCCACTGAGTGGTCCTGTATGTTGCGTCACACAGCATTTGGGATAATTTTTGTCCTCTGTATCTCCTGTGTTCTAGGGAAAACAATAGTGGTGTTAATGGCCTTCAAGGCTACACTTCCAGGAAGTAATGTCATGAAATGGTTTGGGCCTCCTCAACAGAGACTCAGTGTTTTGGGCTTCACTCTTGTACAGGTCCTTATATGTGTGCTTTGGTTAACAATATCCCCTCCTTTTCCTTACAACAATATGCAACACTACAAAGAAAAGATTATTCTAGAATGCAATTTAGGATCAGCTATAGGTTTCTGGGCTGTGCTGGGTTATATTGGACTGCTAGCTTTCCTTTGTTTTGTTTTAGCTTTTCTTGCCCGAAAGCTGCCTGATAACTTCAATGAGGCTAAATTCATCACATTCAGTATGCTCATATTCTGTGCTGTATGGATCACCTTTATTCCCGCTTATGTTAGCTCTCCAGGAAAATTTACTGTAGCTGTGGAGATATTTGCTATTTTAGCTTCAAGCTTTGGTCTGATTCTCTGTATTTTTGCTCCTAAGTGTTTCATTATTGTCTTCAGGCCAGAGCAGAATACCAAAAAACACTTAATGGGTAAAGTGCCATCAAAAGCCCTCTGAGACACACAGCTCTCATTAGAAATCTATAAAATTCAGATATCATACAATCTGATATTTTACTGTTACAAGCTTATGTCAGCTCTCCAGGAAAATTGACTGTAGCTGTGGAGATTTTTGCTATCTTAGCATCAAGCTTTGGTCTGGTTCTCTGTATTTTTGCTCCAAAGTGTTTCATTATTGTATTTAGGCCAGAGCAGAATACCAAAAAACACCTAATGGGTAAAGTACCATCAAAAGCCCTCTGAGCCACACAACAAACGAACTGCAGAGGTGCACATAGTAATTAACATTGAACATTATATATTCACATTATGGATGGCGCTGGACCTTAAAGCATCATGTGTTTATTATTTGTTTTATTAATGTTTGTGCTGTACCTGCAAAAAGAAAAAAAAAAA
>NW_015536588.1:22870-23539 GCF_001515605.1 Sinocyclocheilus anshuiensis
TATATATATATATATATATATACCGAAATTGCCGTATTTGTTGTTTATTAAATATTATTGTTTAAAATAATAGTACTAGTACTTTTTAATAATAGTGTTTAATATTGAGAAATGGTGTGTGTTTGTGATAGTGATTTTAGTTTCATTGTTCCGCCATTAGATGGCGACAAGAGACTGTTTTTACGAGTCAGCAGTAAGGACTTTTATGTTGAAAAAAACTCAGACGGAAGTTATTTTTACTTTTAACAAAAGCTTGCTTGTAAGATGCAACCAACAAATGCACTGAGCAGCGCTGTCAATGGAAATCACCCTTAACAGATGAAAGAACAGTACGACAAAGTTATCGAATCCTCAGCGGACATTCAAACTAATGTTTTATTGTGAATATGAGATTATGCTGAAGAATGAATGCTGTATCAGATGCAGGTAATCACACTCACTGAGTTAATCACTCTCATAATACTCTACTTCACATAATACACTGCTTTTAATACAGTAATACAATAAGCTTTTAAAGAAGCAACTCATATTCCTTCGTTACTAGTTCTAAAGTGACGTTTTCAAATTAGTAATGGAGGCTTGGGCTCAGCTGTTAAACTGTCAACTTTAGATTTGAATCCGTGGCGGAAGGAAGTAGTTCTGCACAAAAGAGGGCTGTTAAAGACACTC
>NW_015536588.1:23619-50395 GCF_001515605.1 Sinocyclocheilus anshuiensis
GGCACTCATTGTTGTTTCTAATTTATTTATACACTCGTGCCATCAAACTGTTGTATAAACGCAATGTCACACTCGTAGACATGAAATATAGCTGTATATCCGCATGCTTTGTTTACCTACGGCACTTGGTCTGCGGCGTCGTGCCTAGGGTTGCCAACTTCAGAAAAAGAAAATAAGGGACAATTGTGGTTTTTCATAGAAAAATAAGGGACAGAATAAGGGAATCCAACTTTTCCAACATTGATTATAAATCAGCATATTAGAATGATTTGTGAAGGATCATGTGACACTAAAATTTGGAATAATGATGCTGAATATTCAGCTTTGCTTCACAGGAATAAATTTGAACGGCAGTGTATATACTGTATATATAGGCTATAGGCAATCTACCTCATGAACAGTTAAATGTTCTCCCATTGTGCAATACAAATATGTGCAATAACCTTATACTATTTATCGCTTTACATCCTAGTATATCCCTACGACTTAATTTTTTACTCTATTCATTCTACATGTATTTTATCTATAGCACACCTGTACATATTTATCCTTTTTGTGTGTGTGTGTGTGTGTGTGTGTGTGCTTTATTTATATTTATACATATGTGTATTTTATTCACATCTTATTTTTATTATCTGTGTGTTGTTGTTGTCTCTGTGTACTGATGTGCAAACATACTTGGCAATAAAGCTCTTTCTGTCTTCTGTTATGCGTGTGTGTAATATAGCCTACAGTAGGCCTACTACAATATATGAAAATGCATATTTTTCAATTAAAGAGAACTTATAGAATAAATATGGACTTCTTTGGGTGCTTGACACTTCATTTGTCATTTTGTGTTTTAAGAATGATATTCAAGTTTAAGAATACGCTGGAAGTTACTTAAATGTAAATTGTTTTATCTATGTGTATACATGAGAGAAATATGACTGATCACGTCTTCCCTCAGGTAAAATGCACGTTTTCTTGCGTGGCTGGATGTTGGAATCACGTTGTTTGCATTCGCTCAAACTGATTTGCTGAAGTCGAAATGCGGTCGTTAAAAAACCCAACTCCGTTAGCGCGAGTCCCGCTCTCAGGGAGCGACCAACCGGCAGAGGATTCCACTTGGTCTTAAAGCCTCCCTGGAACAGCTATGTTCACAAATCAAACACTTGTCAAAAAAGAATGATTAATTCTCAATTTAGAGTTTGTTATTCGTATGGTCTAGGTGTTCATACGGCATATGCCTTAAATACGGGACAAACTGCGTTCCGTATAGCTTTCATACGGAACGCTTCCTTGATGCCTTAAATACGGGACGATTCCGTATTATACGTAACGGTTGGCAACCTTACTCGTGCCCATGGCCGAATCACAGCTGTGCCGATATATAGCCGTATCTCACGTCTACTCATGTGATATTGCTCATATGTATATACAGTATATATATACACACACACACATATACATATTCTGTAAATTCTGCAAATTCTGTTTTCAGTTCTGTTTGCATGTATGTCAACTTGGATATTTGGGCAATAAAAGGTTTTTTAATTATTTATGTCAACATGGTTATCATGGTTACACACAACAATAAAATACAGAAATTTTACCAAAATGAATTTGGTAAATAGTTGTAGTGGCTCCTATATATTTACAAACAATATAGCAATCATAATCAAACAATATGATGAACAGGAATGAAATATTGACCACATAGACAGGGTCACTGTCATGGAAGTTAATAACATTTCATTTTGACATTTTTCCAGTCATTCTCTTCTTAGTATTTAAATCAGGCCTTAACAGAATTACATAACATTTAGGTACAAAAATACAAAACAGAAGTCCAAAAGTGGAAGCAAGAATGGCAAATATCTCAACAGCCACTGTGTATTTCCCTGGTGAGCTGTTGTATGCTGGTATAAATGAGATCCACACAGCAAAAAATATAAGCATACTAAATGTAATGAGCTTAGCTTCATTAAATGTATCTGGAAGTTTCCTTCCAAGGAAGGCAAGGGCGAAACACATACAAGAGAGTAATCCAATATAGCCCAGCACCAGGTAAAATCCTAGCGGCCACACATCTTTACATTCTAGTACAATCTTACCACCCTGATAGGACGTGTTTTTGTAGGGGTAAGGAGGTGCTAGTGCCAGCCAGCAAGCACACAAGATAACTTGGCCTGTCGTGCAGCAGAAGATGAAAACCCTTTGCTGTGGAGGGCCAAATAGCTTTAGAGAAATGGAACCAGGCATAGTGGAACGAAAGGCCAAAAGCACAACAATGGTCTTGACCAGTATGCATGAGATACATAGAACAAAGCTGATCCCAAATGCAGCTTGTCGGGCACGGCATGTCCATGGTGAGGGCCGGCCCACAAACACCAGTGAGCAAAGGAAACAAAGTTTGAGAGACAACAGCAGTAGAAAACTCATCTCAGAGTTGTTGGCCTTAACTATGGGTGTGCTTCTGAAAAGAAAGAAAATCACTGTGATAACAGTTGCCACAGCGACTCCAAAAAGAGACAAAGATATGAGAATGATTCCCATGATTTCATGGTATGAGAGGAACTCCTCTATGCCAGCAACACAAGAAATCCTTTCGTTGTTTGGCCAGTAGTACTGGGGACACTTGATACACTCAGTAGCACCTATTAGACAGAAACAGACACTTTGGGTCAACCAAATTTCCAAAATGTATACAATATTATTACACAACTCTCTGGAAAAATCTATTTTGGAATACTTGATTTCTTTATTCAGAGTATTGATCGTGGCATTCAGCAGTCAAATGTTTCCTAAAATTCACAGTCATCCATAATTCTGTACTGGTTAGATGGGTCATAACCGGTCAGGTGGGTCACAACTCAAACCTCCATTACTTTTTATTACATTGCTGTCTTGTTCCATATTATGGTGACCGGGAGGGGACATTAGTTCACTTGGTTCACTTATGGTGCTTTTCCACTGCGTGGTACGACTCGGCTCGGCACGGCTCAGTATGGCACGGCACGGCTCCGTTTGCATTTCCACTGCAGTTCAGTACCGCTTTAGAGTGGGCGGGATTATTCACATGTCGTTATAGCAGCTCTATTGCCGCGACTCCTGAAAAACTTTTTCATTTCGCATCGCTCCATCAAGCTCTCGCTGGATCCGCTCCTCTGCTATCAATGAGGAACATCTGTACTTCCTCTTGGAACCACAACCGAAGTGGGACTAAAAAAAGTACAAGGTACCAGATACTGTACCCAGTGGAAAACCCCCCAAAAGTGAACCGTACCGAGCCGTACCATGCCGTACCATACAGTGGAAAAGCGCCATTAGTTTTGATGTAGCCACGACTTAACTTGTGGCAATGTGATAATAAATCATGGTCACAAGATCATTTTGTAAAGGTAACAACATACTCATGTTGTGGCCATGAGATGTGAATTTGTGGTCTCAAGATCCTATGTTGAAGGAACAACATCCATTTCTCATGGCCACGACTTCTTATGTTGAGGGAACGACATGTTTTTCTTGTGGCCACAAGTTTAATTAGAATCAAATCAATATTTTAAGTCAATATATTCATTTATTTGGTGAGTATACATGTAATAAGTGAGATACTGGACAGGAAGCCGGTCATTATCACAAAATAAAACCATCCATATCGGTGTCCTGATCAATTTATTTGGTGATAATGTGTAGCTCCTGATGATAGATAGATAGATAGATAGATACCTGAGATATTGCTAATTTCCCCTTCAGCACATGGCAAACAATCAAAGCAGCAGACAGGCTGTCCTGGTCGAGTGGTCTGCCGTGATCCAGGGGGGCAAGGAGGGGTGCATAAGGAAACAGGAACCTACATAGAAAACATTATAAAATCAGGAGACTAATAGGAGCTTCACAACTGTTTGCCATTCAAGCACAGACTCACCTCAGTGTGTCCCCCTGCCCACTGAATTAACCCCTCATCTATCTTAAGCTGCTGTCCATGTGGGGCAGATCCATCATAGGTGCCCACCATCTGAAACCGGATTGTACCTCTGTCATTTTTCTGCCAGTTTATAATGTCATAGAGGGGCACAGGCTCTCCATTGTTGTCAAAATACACCTTCTCATTGAACTGGTTTGTAAAATGTACTTTCTTCAGGTAGTGAAGGAGCTATTGAATTAGTTAAGGCAAGCAATAAATAAATAATTTAAAAAATTAAATTAAAAAATAATAATAATAATTTTTACACATTTTATAACACAAACACACATGTGTATGTATATATATATATATATATATATATATATATATATATATACGCACACACATGAATATTACCTGCCACGGAGAGAACTTTGATTCAGTCTTACAGATGTGATCTGAGCTTTGTTCCTTAGAACCACATTGTAACAGTTGGTGTAGAGCATGAGCAATAGCATACACTGCTTTATAGACATTGTATGAAATTCTCACCCTTGATACATCAGTATAGCTATTTTCAGTCTCCATTAGATCCTCTGAACCAGTACAGAGTGATGACAACTCAGAATCACCACCATCCTTATAACCTAGCCTGCATCCAAACAGTTCCTCCCAAAACATGTTGGTGAAAACAGATTCAGGTCTTGGTGAGGGTGTAACCCTGAGGAGAAACTCAGCCAAGCCTGGAATAGTGGTGCCCCTAAAGGCAAATCCCACTGTTCCAGCCAAGACAGGGTGAAGCTCAGGGATAGTTAGAAGTTTGGCTGTCACCCAGGCTTCACTGGCCACCCATTGCCTCCTTGTTAGATTCCTATGAGCTGCTTCAACCAAGAGTTCCAGCAGCTGTCCTTCAGTGGCAAATGCTATAATCACTTGTGCAGTGGAACCCTCCAGGCTATTAATAATTGCATGTATCTGTGCCTGGGCAGGTGTTTTGGGTATAGTGTGGTGAAAGGCTATACAGCCACCAAGTCTTTCAAGCTGCTCGGTAAAGGCCTGGATGCCATAGTGACTGTAGTCGTCATCTGTGCCCACTGTACCCACCCAGCGCCAGCCAAAGTAGGAAACCAACTGGACCAGTCCCTGCACCTGAAATACATCACTGGGCACAGTACGCAGGAAAGAAGGGTATTCCTTCTTATTTGTGAGACAGGTGCAGGTTGCAAAGTAGCTTATCTTGAAAGATAAGAAAGACAAATAGAAAAAAAGGAGATTAAGGGAGATGTGAAAGCATGGATTTGTCTGATTTTTGTCTGTTTTTGGCAGAAGGTTTTTTTTCTCTCTCCTCTGTCTCTCTCTAAATATTGACCAATAAAGAACATTAGAACAGTGTACAGAAATATGTCTTAAATATATTTTGCTGCACTGATCAGGTTATAGATGCTGATCTTTTTTTTCTCTCTCTCTCTCCCTAAGATGTTTCCCTTTTTTGGTGCTAAAAACAAGTATGTACAACCTGGGCAAATGATAACATATTTTTGGCATTAGCTAATTCGCTGCAACATACATAATCAATAGTATGCACTAGAATCAGGAGAATAAATAGTACTAAAAACCCAGAGGATAGCTTATGAGTAACCTATTATAGAGATGATGCATTCAAAAGAAAAGCTAAAGCGCCTGTTGATTTTTATTTTTTTTTATTTTTTTGCACGATCATTAATAAAACAGATAATCTGGCTACTAATGTTATTTATTCAATAATATGTAACAACAGACAAATTAGTTTATAGCACTGGTCATTTCTGATTTGTTTTTATGAGAATTAAAGGTTTCAATAAATGCAGGTTCTTGGAAGACACAACATGAAAATCAGTGTTAAAATGCTCACAAAGCTTAACTATGGCATATTGCTCTCGTAGTTTGACTATATGTTCAATACATAATGTTAAAAAGCTCACAGTTATGATTTTTGATTATAACTTTTGATTTTTATAACGGCAGCAGATGGAAAAGGCTTTGACTGAAATTTTGCACAATCGTGTGTTGTTTAACAAAGAAATAAGTGAATACATAAATTAACAGCAATAAATAAATATCTGGAATTATCATCTCTTACAAGACTCTTACTCAGACTCTTACCAGTGGAATTCCAAATGGACCCAAAGTTTGTGCCACAGCCCGTGTGGGCGATGATGATGCCAGACCAATGACAGCTGGCACTGGGGCAGTGGAAAGGCATTTGGCACTGTCATCAGCATTAGCCTTTGTTTGACTGGAGGTGCCATTAACCAGGAAAAGCGTGCTTCGCAGACTGGTGTGCACATGATCACAGCTATCCAAGATCCGATAGCCTAGTGTCACTCCTGGTAATAAACTGGAGTTACTGTTAATTTCTTCAATGGCAAACACCATTGTTTGGACCCAGCGGAATGCACGGAAATCAAATCTGTTGAAAAGATGAGGAGAGAGCAAAGACAACAAGGAGAGAGCTGGGTATAGCAGTAGTGAGAAGTTAACAAACAGGCTTATTCTGAGGAGAACAGTTCACAAAAGTGATAATCACCATTATTTTATCATAATAATAAGTAAATGTTATGGGTAACAAAGTGTGGATCTCATTCACATTACATTCAAGGTTTATATTTATTATTTTAAACTGGTATATTATTTTATATTTTCATTGCTGTTCTTCATTCTCTGCATGTTGTTTCACACACCCGCTGCACTCTTGATGCTGTGGCTGTTCAGAGTAATTATGGTCAGTTTCCGGGGCTATATAGTGCATGGGAAACAGCCCTCCAATTACAATATCACCATCCTGTTCCAGTACTGGTGAATTAAAATCACCCAGTGTCCAGCACCTATTGTCCAATGCGTTGCAGAAAACTACTGAGAAGTACAGCAGAAGCAACAGACCAAGTAGTACCAGTTTAGTCACTGGCATCTTATTGGCCATTGCTGAAGCTTTCAAATCCAACCATGGAAACAGCTAGTGAGGACCCCATCCAGAATGTCTGGAAGTCTAGAGCTCTCAGTTATAAAAAAAGTGTCAAGATGCCGAATGTAACATCAGATGAGACTGGCCAATGATATACTTTGTGGGTGGAGTAGTTACTTAGGTCATGTGATTTAACAGTGCTTCAGATCAAGGTGCTTTGAAATGTATTAGGAATCCTAAAATAGTGGCAAAGCATCACATTATGAATGTTATCATTACCAGCCTTGAATTGTGTAACATTAAAAAATTTCCATAGGCCACAATAGGTTACATATTGCCTGCAGATATGCTATAAACAACCACTTTTTTTAAATATAATTTAAATATAGCACAGAATAATTATTTGAAAGCTTCAAATAAATTGGATGATTAGATTATCATTTCATTTAACCTCTTATTGTTTGTGGATTATATTGAAAATTATCAAATTATCATTCTGCGCGAATCATGTGAGCCAGAACAAAGTGTGTACATATCCTCCTGAGACACAGCCATAGACCGTTTTCCTCTGTAGAAGACGATTAATTTTAGCAAATTTCCACACATCACGGTTTTAAGTCTGGATAGACACATTCAGGGCTTTTTTAGAAAAAAAAAAAAGGTTTATCTATGAAAACTCCTCCTTGGTCTTTAAAGGGGTCATATGATGCGATTTCAATTTTTCCCAATATGGTAAGGGACGTAACATTTCTGTCACACGCTTGAAGAATTCGGCCAATCACATCCCTCACAATATTTTTCAGACCGATGAGCTTTGTAAAAATCGATGCGTTTCAGAAAGGCGGGGCATAGAGGAGAAACAATAATGTACAGTATGTGGAAAATAATGTGTTTTTTTAACCTTAAACCGCAAACACATTTCATTACACCAAATACACAAAATAATGTTCTTTTTAGCAGCATCATATGACCCCTTTAAAAAATGACATTGACATTGAGCAAATGACTGAATTGACCACTCCTATGAAAATATAATATTTCGTAATTTTCATTTAAATCTGGCTAATTCTCAAATTGTTAATCATAAACAAATGTCAGAAAAACGCTATGGGGATTCAAATCAGAATATGACTTTCTGTGACAGAACATGTCCTCTGTAGTGGACATCAGGACATACAGCATGTTTATTAGGGTTGCTAAGGTGTTGCTCTCATTATTAAACTTCTTTTTCATTACATGTTGCTCCAAAAACCTATTAATATGCAAATTAGATACAATGTACATATACAATGTAAAGAAAGGGAATACCCTTTTATGGTCATGTTTACACACACATTGCAAATTAGAATATCAAATAATTATGTAATATCTTTCATAACATAGTTCAGAATCATCTTTTTGTTTGAATCATCAAAAAAAACAAACAAAAAAAAACAGGCCTGATGTCCAGAAAACATAGCATAAAATATAAACTTTAAAATACATTTCTCTCTCTCTCTATCATTTGTTTGTTAATTCAGTTATATAGAAAAAAGGGCAGACTGATCAACACTCACTCACAGAGCTACTGTTAGTCTGTGTATTTTTATGTTTGTGAGAAATTGTGAGAAAAGAAGTGATAAATTAGAGCTTGTCATTAGGTGACTGCCATCTACTGGATATATTAAAGAACACACTCCCCCACCCAGCTTCTTTTTTTTGTGTGTGTGTGTGTGTGCATTAGAATCACAATCCTTTTTATGAGAACTGAAAAGTTAGATTTGTTAAACTATTACTATTAACATAAAATAAGCCTACCATAGAACGTGTCTAGCACAACATTACATGGTCCCAGTTCTCTGTTAATTGTGACCATTTATTTAATTTTCTTTTTCTTTTTAAACTTTTTTTCTTCTTAATTTTTTGTTGTTGTTAAAAAATAGAATGTTTATTGCTAGAAAATAACAAATATCACACCTCTGAGTTTTAAACTGTAATATTGGTAACTGTGTTGCATTTAATCTGTGCAAATTCTGAAACAGAAAAATTGAGACCCAGAGTGACGTCTTTCCTAACGCCCATGTGACACCATCTGCTCTATAAAACAGTGCTGACTTGTCATACATTAATGAGTCAAGTGGGTGTATGAGAGAAAGTAATAGAGATGTGGATAACACTATATTTATATTTTTATCTGTCCTTTACCTGTATCTCTGCATCTTCAATCACCAGGTCAGGCTCCTGTCAGCTCCAGGGACGCTTCAAGTTGAAGGGGATGTACCAAGACGGAGACCTTATCATTGGAGGCCTGTTTGCATTTCATCTCATCACAGTGTTCCCAGAACTGAACTTTAAAAGAGAACCGGAGCAGTCACATTGTGAGCGGTGAGCCTGGGCTAAACGGATGGCAAAAAACGGAAAGGACATTTGAAAGACAATAGAAGGAAACATGCAGAACAAAGTCTATGTTTTATGTATTTCGTTTAGAGCTGATTGTCTAATGAAAGGTTTGAAATGTGTTGAGATGAGAGAGATCAAGAGATCATCTTATCATGGGATGTTTTTTTTTTTTTGTTTTTTGTGATGATATTCTGATATTCTTTAGGGTAACTGAATGTAAACATTGTGCTGCCTTTTCTAGATTCTATATGCCAAGTTTCCAGCAGGCACAAACTATGGTATATGCCATAAATGAGATCAATAACAATCCTAACCTGTTGCCTAACATAACCCTCGGTTATCATCTGTATGACAACTGTGTGAAGCTTGGACTGGCATTCAGGTCTGCAACCGCCCTGCTTAGTGGGACAGAGGAGACCGTTTCCAATTTCAACTGCACTGGCCCTCCTCCAGTAATTGGGATTGTGGGGGATCCTGGATCTACTCACTGTATAGCAATCTCCAGTGTGCTGGGACTGTTTCGAATACCTATGGTAGGATGAGTTAAATATACAATTCCATTACCTTTCACAAAATGTTTCATTTTGTCTGCTAATTTAAAAGAGTAATTGCTATAACAACTATTTTTGTCATTATGATCTCTCCTATAGGTTAGCTACTATGCCACCTGCTCCTGCTTGAGTGACAGGAAAAAGTATCCCTCTTTCTTCAGAACAATCCCCAGTGATGCCTTCCAGGTGCAGGCTATGATTCAGATTTTGAAGCATTTTGGATGGACTTGGGTTGGTCTTCTCTACAGTGATGATGACTATGGCATCAATGCTGCTCAGTCCTTCCAAAAGGAAGTGCAGTTGTTTGGAGGTTGTGTTTCTTTTTCTGAAATCTTGCCTCTTGATAACAACCACATAGACATCCAGCACATTGTACAAGGGATTCAGGCCTCTACAGCAAGAGTGGTGGTGGTGTTCTCCACAGAAGCCTATCTGCTGCCTTTGATGGATGAGGTGGTATTGCAGAATGTAACAGGCAGGCAGTGGATTGCAAGTGAAGCTTGGGCCACCTCACCTGTGTTTCACACTCAGCGTCTTCTGCCCTTTCTAGGAGGCACTCTGGGCATTGCCATCCGTCGAGGAGAGATCCAGGGACTTCATGAATTTCTGCTACACCTCCATCCTGACAGTAATTTGAGAAATAATATGGTGAGAATCTTCTGGGAGAACATGTTTGGGTGCAGCTTTGACACTGGAGGTAGAGAGGGAGAAAAAATGTGTACAGGACAGGAAGATTTAAGCAGCACAGAAACAGCATACACTGATGTTTCAGAGCTGAGGGCTTCATATAATGTGTATAAGGCAGTTTATGCCCTGGCACATGCACTACATGGCCTTATGCAGTGTGAGGAGGGTAGTGGGCCATTCAGTGGGAACAGATGTGGCGATATAACCAACCTAAAACCCTGGCAGGTAAGACTCCTGTGGACAGAAACATAGCTTATCAGTTATACTGTTAATTTCAAATTTTATAGGATAGCTAAATGGAAAACGAAAACAAAACATATTCATAAAAATCATTAAGATGGATATGTTCTGTCTACAAACTGTGCAGCTGGTTCACTACCTACAGAAAGTGAACTTCACCACAGGCTTTGGGGACCATGTGTCATTTGATGAGAATGGAGATGCTCTGGCCATCTATGATGTGATGAACTGGCAGCCGAGCTCTGATGGATCAATAGTTGCTCGAACAGTTGGTGTGGTAGATGAAGGGGCAGCAAGAGGGAAGGTGCTCACATTGGAGGAGGATGCAATATACTGGAACTTAGAGACAAATAAAGTAAGTATTTTTCAATCTTTTAAACTATTGAAACAGAACCCTCCTATGATAACATATTATGTGTGTAATTTTTGCTGAAGGAAGTATACTTTTTGGAAATTATACAAACATACTGTGCACTATTTGTGTGTGTGTGTGTGTGTGTGTGTGTGTGTGTGTGTGTGTGTTTATGTGTTTTATGTGTCCTTCAGCCTCAACAGTCTGTGTGCAGTGAGAGCTGCCCCCCAGGCACCAGGCGAACCAGAAGGAAGGGCCTTCCTGTTTGCTGTTTTGACTGCCTGCCATGTGCAGATGGAGAGATTTCTAATATACCAGGTGAAGAGAGTCATGCCAGCAAAATTACAACAGTTGAAACAGTAGTATTATTTAATCACAGTTCAACATTATGCCTCTGTTTTTGTGTTCTCTCTCTTTAATTTTCATATACATAGATTCCATTGAGTGCACAGTGTGTCCAGATGAGTTCTGGTCCAACCCAAAAAAGGATGAGTGTGTCCCGAAAGAAGTGGAGTTTCTATCCTATGAGGAACCTCTGGGCATTTCCTTGAGCACTGCTTCCTTGCTCGGCACTTGTATCTGTTCTGCAGTGGTTGTCATCTTTGCGCATCACCGCCATACTCCAGTTGTGCGAGCTAACAATTCAGAGCTCAGCTTTCTGCTGCTGTTATCACTCAAACTATGTTTTCTGTGTGTGCTGCTTTTCATTGGCCGGCCTCAGTTATGGACGTGCCAGTTAAGACATGCAGTGTTTGGCATAAGCTTTGTCCTGTGCATCTCCAGCATCCTGGTGAAGACTATGGTGGTAATAGCTGTGTTCAAGTCATCTCGACCAGAGGGTAAAAGTGCTATGAAATGGTTTGGAGCCGCTCAACAAAGATGCACAGTTCTGGTCCTAACAACCCTCCAGGTTGTGATATGTGCAGTCTGGCTATCAAATGTATCTCCAGCACCGCATAAAAATAGCCAGTATATCAGTTCCAAAATAGTATATGAATGTACTATAGGCTCAGTGGCTGGGTTTTCCATGCTACTCGGCTATATTGGCCTTTTAGCAGCAGTAAGTTTCCTGTTAGCCTTCCTTGCAAGAAATCTTCCAGATAATTTTAATGAAGCAAAGTTCATCACTTTTAGCATGCTGATCTTCTGTGCTGTGTGGATTGCATTTGTTCCAGCATATGTGAGTTCACCAGGGAAATATGCAGTGGCTGTAGAGATATTTGCCATCCTGGCTTCAAGTTTTGGATTACTGGTTGCCATATTTGCTCCAAAGTGCTACATCATTATTTTACACCCAGCAAGAAACACTAAAAAAGCCATCATGGGAAGAGCAACCTAAAAAAATAAAAAATAAAAAAAAAAACTTTAGTTTTAAATGCTGAACAAATGTACTGCTTGTTGAAACATGAATACACAGCTTTGATGCAGGTAAAGAACAATTAGCAGCTGTTTTCAATCAAATAAGCGTGGCTTGTTTTCAGATAAATCTCTGTCAGATCTAACAAACCCCTTACATACCCTCACATAAATTGAAACATTCAGTTCAAAGAAGCATTTTATCTAAAAATGAATTAATGAATGATTTACACAGAACATATGAATTTAAATCATCCTAACGTGCATATTGTTTATGTCTTGTGTGAAATAGCATTTTAACATTTACAAAGTGGCCCTATTTATTGTAAGCCACTCACCATAACATAATTTTTTTTTAAAGAATACAATGGATTTTTTTTTCTTTTCTTTTTTTATCTACATTATGCCACAAATGCTGTTGACTGAGTTTAACTTTTATTATTAAACCTTGAATTTAAGTAAATAAATAAAATGTGTCAACAATAGGTTTTTCTTCTGTTAGAGCTTTCAGTCTTCAAGTGCCACCTTCATATATTGTAGTCAGCGTACTCCACCTGCAGGCAATATTATGATGTTATGTTAACCTTATTAAACCATGCCTTACTAAGAACAGACAGCACAGAATAAGCGATTATGGGATGAGATGTTGCATTCAAATTCATCTAAAATCAGGATGGAGCTTAACGGAATGTGAATGAATGAACGCATACGTGTGCGTGCGTGTGTGTAGAACTGTGAGAATGCACACTTTCCATAATTGTTTTCCCAATTTGCTTCTAATGCACAATCCATGTTTTTGATTTGAGTGTGTGTGTGCACTGGTTTCGGTGGTTTATGGGGACACAAATTTGTATAATGACATGGGTATGACAGAGGTATTACAGTGTGAAGGTGGTTTATGAGGATGCTGCCTAAGTCCCCATAATTCAAAAGGCTTAAAAAAACATACTAAATTGTCTAATTTTTTATGAGTGAAATGTGTATTTAATATGATATAAACAGGCTGACGTCAATTGTCTACGTTTGAAGTAACTGATCAATTACCAGTTAATTAACTGATAAAAATTAGTTAATTAATAACTGATAAAAAGTGTTTTTTATATATATATATATATATATATATATATATAGAATGGTATTTAGGATAATGGACAGAATGAATGAATGAATGAATGAAAAATACCCTGTCACACTTTACTCATGATTTGAAAATGACTCAAAACAGTTACCCAGAAGGATATCCTTATTTCTCAAGTGACACCTCCCCTACTATAAAAGAATACCACACTGGGTCTATATATATATATATATATATATATATATAGAATGGTATTTAGGATAATGGACAGAATGAATGAATGAATGAATGAAAAATACCCTGTCACACTTTACTCATGATTTGAAAATGACTCAAAACAGTTACCCAGAAGGATATCCTTATTTCTCAAGTGACACCTCCCCTACTATAAAAGAATACCACACTGGGTCATACAGTAAATTTAGCTGAGTTTGTCATAAAGAAAAAGGAAGAAGGACAGAGATGTGGATCACTCTAAATATCTGCCTGTATCTGTCATTTAACTATATCACTGCTACTTTTATCTCAGACTCTTGTCAGCTCCAAGGACGCTTCAAGTTGAACGGGATGTACCAGGTTGGAGACTTCATAATTGGAGGCCTGTTTGAGGTTCAGCACCTCAAAGTCTTCCCAGAACTTACCTTCAGAACTGAGCCAGAACTGCCCCAGTGTGAGGAGTGAGTTTGGATTGAATGAGAACTGCTGTGCTTAACAAAGAGTATGAAAGAAAAGTAAAATGAGATTTAAAGAAAAGGATGAAAAAGAACAATGACATAGCTGCTGATTGTGAATTGTTCACAATATTTTTTCTAAATTATTTGTTTCCCGTGACTTCTAGATTTTGTTTTTCAACTCAACTAATATATGAGAATAGAAACTACATCATTACAACTTTGTGCTGAAATTATATACTGCATACAAAACTCAAATAGTGAGTAGAAAAGCACAAGGACAAAATAGAAATGTGGTCGTAATCTACTTTATATAATAATTATATTATAATTGATCTCTGATTTTAAATATACAGTAAGCTAGATACATTACTACTTAGTCATAAAATATGTTGCTATTTCCAGATTCTATATGGCAAGTTTCCAGCAGGCACTGACTATGGTTTTTGCCATAAATGAGATTAACAATAATAATGACATGCTGTCTAACATCATGCTTGGTTACCAAATCTATGACAACTGCTTAAGACTTGGAGTGGCGTTCCGGGCTGCCATATCCCTGGCTAGCGGGACAGAGGAGTCCTTCTCAGACCTCAACTGCACTGGCCCTCCTCCTGTGATTGGGATTGTGGGGGACCCAGGTTCAAGTCAATCAATAGCAATTTCCAGTGTCCTGGGTCTGTTTCGAGTTCCTATGGTAAGACATGATATATATTTTTGCCATAAAATATACAGTATTTGTTTACAAATATCAGTTTGTAAATAATTAAAAATGTGTGTGTGTGCTTTAAAACCATTTTATTCCCTTGCTTCTCATTTCTTATGAATTTCATTCACAGTGTGAAATTGCCTGAGAAACCTTTTTTGTTTGTTTGTTTTGTTCTTGTGATTTGTATTAGGTTAGTTACTATGCCACTTGCTCCTGTTTGAGTGACAGGAAAAAGTACCCCTCTTTCTTCAGAACAATCCCCAGTGATGCCTTCCAGGTGCGGGCTATGGTTCAGATCTTGAGACATTTTGGATGGACTTGGGTTGGTCTCCTCTACAGTGATGATGACTACGGCATCTATGCTGCTCAGTCCTTCCAGCAGGAAATGCAGCTGTTTGGGGGTTGTGTGGCATTTTCTGAGATTTTGCCTTATGATAATAACCACAGGGACATTCATCGAATAGTAGGGGTTATACAGACCTCTACAGCCAAGGTAGTTGTAGCATTCTCAACTGATTTGTCATCCCTGATGGATGAATTGTTGTCGCAAAATGTGACAGGCAGGCAGTGGATTGCAAGTGAGGCTTGGACAACAACACCTGTCCTACAAACTCCACAATATTTGCCCCTACTGGGGGGGACACTGGGCATTGCCATCCGTCGTGGACAGATTCAGGGACTTCATGACTTTCTGATACATCTCCACCCTGACAATAATCCAAAAAACAGTACAATAAAAATCTTCTGGGAGAAAATGTTTGGGTGCAAGTTTGAGGCTGTAGATGAACAACAAGAACAAGGTGGAACCAAATGTTCAGGGCATGAGGATCTGAGCAGCACAGAAACAGCATACACTGATGTATCAGAGCTGAGGGCCTCATATAATGTGTATAAGGCAGTTTATACCCTGGCACATGCACTTCATGACCTGATGCAGTGTGAGGAGGGGAGAGGACCATTCAATGGGAACAGCTGTGCCGACATAACCAACCTGAAACCTTGGCAGGTAAAACTCATATATAGTGCACACAATATACAAAGTTCTGCCACATATTTCATATAACACATGTTCTGTCTACAAACTGTACAGCTGGTTCACTACCTACAGAAAGTGAACTTCACCACAGGTTTTGGGGATCGTGTGTCATTTGATGAGAATGGAGATGCTCTGGCCATCTATGATGTGATGAACTGGCACCCAAGGTCTGATGGGTCGATCGTTGTCCGCACAGTTGGTGTGGTAGATGAAGGGGCAACAACAGGGAAAGTGCTCACACTGGATGAAAATGCATTATACTGGAATTTTGAGCCAAAAAAGGCAAATAACATATAGCATGTTACTTACCTCTTGGTTAGGATGTTTAGTCTGAACGTTTAACAAAAAACAATAACATTTAATTGGCCGATGAGTAACCAGTAGCAATAAATTAATAAGTCTTTGTACCCTTTTAACTGTTTTTTAACTCTGTTCACTGACATATATGAAAGAATATGATTAAAAATAGTAATAATCATACATAAACATTTTAGGTGTATGTAAATAAATATATCTAGAAATTTAGAAATTGATTATCCTCCTTCAGCCCCCACAGTCTGTGTGCAGTGAAAGCTGCCCCCCAGGCACCAGACGAGCAAGGAGGAAAGGCTTTCCTGTCTGCTGTTTTGACTGCCTGCCATGTGGAGATGGAGAGATTTCTAATACGACAAGTGAGAAGATTCATGTTTGCAAATTAAATATGTATTTGAACATAAATATTGGATAATTTTCAATATAATTATACTGTGCTCTTGTCCTATATCTCTCTTTCTTTCCGTCTCTTACAGATTCACCCGAATGCGTCATGTGTCCAGATGAGTTTTGGCCGAGTCCAGAAAATGACCACTGTGTTCCTAAAGAAGTTGAATTTCTGTCCTATGAAGATCCGCTGGGGATTTCTCTGACCACTGCCTCCCTCTTAGGCACTAGTTTCTGTGCTCTTGTGATGGTCATCTTTGCTCATCACCGTAACACTCCTGTAGTACGTGCTAACAATTCAGAGCTTAGCTTCCTGCTGCTGTTGTCACTCAAACTGTGTTTTCTGTGTGTGCTGCTGTTCATTGGCCGGCCACAATTGTGGACATGTCAGTTAAGGCATGCTGTGTTTGGCATAAGCTTTGTCCTGTGCATCTCCAGCATCCTGGTCAAGACTATGGTGGTAATAGCCGTATTCAAGTCATCTCGACCAGAGGGTAAATCTGCCATAAAGTGGTTTGGTTCAGCACAGCAAAGAGGAACTGTTTTAGCCCTAACTTCTACACAAGTAGCAATATGCACAGTCTGGTTATCTACTGCGTCCCCGACACCCCATAAAAACAATCATTATATCCGCTCTAAAATAGTATATGAATGCGCTATAGGCTCAGTGGCTGGTTTTTCTGTGCTGTTGGGATACATTGGACTGTTGGCGGCGGTAAGTTTCCTGTTAGCCTTCATGGCCAGGAAACTTCCAGATAATTTTAATGAAGCAAAGTTCATCACTTTCAGCATGCTGATTTTCTGTGCTGTGTGGATTACATTTGTTCCAGCATATGTGAGCTCACCAGGGAAATATGCAGTGGCTGTGGAGATTTTTGCCATACTGGCTTCCAGTTTTGGATTACTGATGGCCATATTTGCCCCAAAGTGCTACTTAATTATATTACACCCAGAAAGAAACACTAAAAAAGCCATCATGGGAAGATCAACCCAAAATAAATAGTTTTACATGCTGAACAGATGAGTAATTAACTAGTGTAAGATTCTGTAAATAAAATGGAACATCCAATTACTTCAAATTGTGCGTATATACACTGTATTTGTGTGTGTTGCTTATTTACCTTCAGATAAACTATCAAATTTACATCTCTCACAGGTTCATTAGGTTCTTTTGGCAGTTTTTTTAATTTTAGTTGATTTTGCTTAGATTATCTCTGTCAATCTGAAATAAAATTATGTTACTCACAAATATCATATGCATGTTGTTATTTAACTACTGCTTACAAGGTAGACACTCTGTGTACAGCTGGTAAATTGTTTATGCATTATTATGTCATTAAAAATACATATATTAAAATAAAATTACATTTGTTTAAGAATGGCAAAATAAGCACATAGTGGGAACACATATATTTGTATTCACATACAAATCAGTGCCTTTGCTAACAGTGCCCAGTAAAAAATGTTATATACAGTATGCCTTCGATAACAGTGGCTAGTAGAATTATAAAATTTATTTTACTGGGCACTTTTAGCGAAAGGCACTGATTGGTATGTGACTACACATATACACTATGTGTATCAGCTCTGTATTAATTAGCATTGAGGAAAGAAGCTTGTAGGAATTGGGAGTGCTTAAAGCTCCTGTGATAAACACAACAAAATGGTGCATTACAAAAACTTAGTCCAGCGCATGACTGCCACATAGATGATATCCTGTGTAACATACTGTCCATCAGAAGACAGTCTACAGACTACAGTACCACTGGCTGGATCAGATCTTCAAGACCAGCATCAATTAACCCAGTTTATCTGAGCTGATCTGAGCTTGTGAACAAAACAATGAATGTACAAATTTCAGATTTTTCCACTTTAAAAAGGTCTGTAAAAACAAGGCCCCAATATACTGTTAATATGAAGGAATTTCCCATATTGATTTTTAATACAATATATAATAGTTTTAATACAATTTTATAATAGTTTTACACATATTTTGAATTACACATTATATTGTTTGTGTTTAGGATTAAAGGAAATGTCCATAAACTCTCCTGTAGAAAATTACCAGTACGTTTTTTTTTCTTTGATATTTTCATGTTCTTAGTTTTTTTTTGTTTTGTTTTTTGCTATCATTCATCAATAATATTTGTAAACATGATAAATGAACCCACAATGATGTATTCATTCCCAGGGAGGTCCATGTGACATCACCTGCTCTGTAGAAAAAAAAAAAAACGTGCACAGTCCTTATAATAAATTAGGGAAACAATAGAGTGAGTGGGTCATAAAAGAGATTAAGGAAGAGAAATGAGGATTGCTCTAAACATCTGTCTCTATCTTTCCTGTACTTTTGTCTCTGCTACTTTAATTTCAGACTCCTGTCAAATCCAGGGACACTTCAAGCTGAACGGAATGTACCAGGGTGGAGATTTTATCATTGGAGGCTTGTTTGAGGTTCAGCACCTCAAAGTCTTTCCAGAACTTAGTTTCAGAATGGAGCCGGAACAGCCCCAGTGTGAGGAGTGAGTGTGGAAAGTAGAGGATGGGAAGTTATGCTGACTGAAGAGTATGGACGACTGAAATTAGATTAGAGAAATTAAGAAAAAAAAAAAAAACAATTGCCAGATGACAATAACAGGAAAAGGGGAATTATTTAGAATATTTTGTATTTGATTACATGCAATGGGCTTTATTTAATTATTAATATGTATTAATAATGAATATGTATATATAACTATACATTGTCACTGAACTTTTTTTTTTCCTCCTAGATTCTATATGTCAAGTTTCCAGCAGGCACAAACAATGGTTTTCGCTGTAGATGAGATCAATAAAAATCCAAACCTGCTGCCTAACATCACTCTTGGTTATCATCTTTATGACAACTGTTTGAAGCTTGTAGTGGCATTCAGGGCTGCTACAACTCTTATTAGTGGCACAAAAAATACATTTTCAAACCTGAATTGCACTGGCCCACCACCAGTGATTGCTATAGTTGGGGATCCTGGGTCCACTCACTCCATTGCAGTTTCTAGTGTACTTGGTCTGTTTCGCATTCCAATGGTAAGATATAATATCAATATAAAAATAATCATAACGATGATTTTATGCTTCTTTAATAATAATGACAATTTCTTTCTTTCTCTTTTACCCACCTTCACTTTTCTGCTTTCTTACTGTCTCTCCTAATTAGATTAGCTACTATGCCACCTGTTCCTGTTTGAGTGACAGGAAGAAGTACCCCTCTTTCTTCAGAACAATCCCCAGTGATGCCTTCCAGGTGCGGGCTATTGTTCAGATCTTAAAATATTTTGGATGGACATGGGTTGGGGTTCTCTATAGTGATGATGACTATGGAATCTATGCTGCTCAGTCTTTCCATCAGGAAATGCAGAAATTTGGAGGTTGTGTGGCTTTTTCTGAAATAATTCCCTATGATAATCACAGGGACATTCAGCGCGTAGTGGCACTGATTAAAGCCTCTACAGCCAGAGTAGTGGTGGCATTCTCAACTGATCTGTTACCCCTGATGGACGAATTGTTACTGCAAAATGTGACAGGCAGGCAGTGGATTGCAAGTGAGGCTTGGACCACCTCACCTGTGCTCCACCTTCCACGTTTTGTACCCCTCGTTGGGGGCACACTGGGCATTGCCATCCGTCGAGGAGAGATCAAGGGACTTAATGACTTTCTTCTACGTCTTCAACCTGACAGCAATCCAAGAAATAATATGGTGAGAATCTTTTGGGAGAACATGTTTGGGTGCAGTTTTGAGAATGGAAGCAGAGATGGGAAAAAAATGTGTACAGCGGAAGAGGATCTGAACAGCACAGTTAATGAATATAATGATGTATCAGAGCTGAGGGCCTCTTATAATGTGTATAAAACAGTTTATGCCCTGGCACATGCACTTCATGACCTGATGCAGTGTGAGGAGGGGAGAGGACCATTCACTGGGAACAGATGTGCTTACATATCCAACCTACAGCCATGGCAGGTAAAACCCACAGCAATAGGGCCCATAGTTTACTGCACTACAAAGTCTACTTAATGAAAAAAAACACATAAATATATGACTAATATTTGTTTTTATAACCTGTGCAGATTGTTCACTACCTACAGAAAGTTAACTTCACCACAGGCTTTGGGGATCATGTATCATTTGATGAGAATGGAGATGCTCTGGCAATCTATGATGTGATGAACTGGCAGCCGAGCTCTGATGGATCGATCGTTGTCCGCACAGTTGGTGTGGTAGATGAAGGGGCGACAACAGGGAAAGTGCTCACACTGGATGAGGATGCATTATACTGGAACTTTGAGACAGAAAAAGTAAATTAAAAAGTAAAACTATCCCTTTTGCAGATATATAGTCTTAATACCATACAAAGTTATGACAAGACAAATAAGACTAAGTTAAAAAGCTGAAATTAATGAAACGTTTGTCATTATGTGATATACAAAAACATGATTAATAGCAGATGATGTATCCTTCAGCCCCCACGGTCTGTGTGCAGTGAGAGTTGCCCCCCGGGAACCAGACAAGCCACGAGGAAGGGCCTTCCTGTCTGCTGTTTTGATTGCTTGCCGTGTGCAGATGGAGAGATTTCTAATGCATCAGGTGAGAAGCAGTATTAAAATTATATGTTTTGTGCATGAATCTGCAAATGTTACACAAATATTGTTTTCTTTATTCATCTTTTACAGATTCTACTGAATGCACAGTGTGTCCAAATGAATTCTGGTCCAGTCAAGAAAAAAATCACTGTGTCCCTAAAGAAGTAGAGTTTCTGTCTTATGAAGATCCTCTGGGCATCTCGCTGACCACTGCTTCCCTGCTTGGCACCTGCTTCTGCGCCCTTGTGATGGTCATCTTTGCTCATCACCATAACACTCCTGTAGTACGCTCCAACAATTCAGAGCTCAGCTTCCTGCTGCTGGTATCACTCAAACTGTGTTTCCTGTGTGTGCTGCTGTTCATTGGCCGGCCACAGTTGTGGACGTGTCAATTAAGACATGCCATGTTTGGTATTAGCTTTGTACTTTGTGTCTCCAGCATCCTGGTGAAGACTATGGTGGTAATAGCCGTGTTCAAGTCATCTCGACCAGAGGGTAAAAGTACGATGAAATGGTTTGGAGCAGCTCAACAAAGAGGCACCGTCCTAGTTCTCACTGCTGTCCAGGTTGTAATATGCGCAGTCTGGCTATCAACTGCCTCTCCAACACCCCATAAAAACATTCAGTATATCAGGTCTAAAATAGTATTTGAATGTGCCATTGGTTCAGTGGCTGGGTTTGCCATTCTGCTTGGGTACATTGGCCTCCTGGCAGCAGTAAGCTTCCTGTTAGCTTTTCTCGCTAGAAATCTTCCAGATAATTTTAATGAAGCGAAATTCATTACCTTTAGTATGCTTATCTTCTGTGCTGTGTGGATTGCATTTGTTCCAGCATATGTGAGCTCACCAGGGAAATATGCAGTGGCTGTGGAGATATTTGCCATTTTAGCTTCTAGTTTTGGATTACTGGTGGCCATATTTGCCCCAAAGTGCTACATCATCCTATTACACCCAGAGAGAAACACTAAAAAAGCCATCATGGGAAGAACAGCTGAAAAGAAATAATTGCACATGCTGACTAGGGAAGTTTCTTAAAATGGTATTTCTGCCTAGTTCACACTAGTTCACTGTCCAACTTGGAGCAGCTTTAATACTCAGATATGCATCATTATATGCTTTATACGTTCATTATATTTATTGTATGTTTTCTTATATAATGCCATATTAATGTAACAATAAAATATATATTACAATAAAAATGATCACCATATTAAAACCTACTAATGCTTTATTTTTCAATATTTCAATATTCAACATTTATAAGAAAAACTGTTTTCAAATGAAAAATGGTTTTCAAGAAATGTGAATTGTCTCAATTAAAATACAGAAAATATTCCACCAAAACAGATTTAAAGCAACCATTGCTTAGTTGTGAATATGCCACTATAATAAATGTGGGTAACACGGTGTCCTTGTTACACATGTTACATGTACTTACTATTATAATAACAACAAATTATGCATAATTACATGCAAGTAACCCAAAATCAAATCCTAATCCTGACCCTACCAATATATGAAGTACACGTAGTTAATTAATATTAATCAGTACTTAAATGTATAATTACACTGTGAAAAGGACACCTTAAAATACAGTGTAACCAAAACGTATTATACTAATGACTTATTTCTAAAAAATAAAAAAAAAGAAGAAAAAGTAATAAAACATTTAAATTAAAACTATGGCCAAAAATACAGATAAGTACACTATTCAAAAAGCTAATTAATAGCTCATTAATAATGAACAGAGATCTCTTCATTCAAAGTATATACCCTTATCATTATTTTAAAAATAAATCACATGCCTTTCTTGAGTGAGGTTGAACTACACCGCAAAACTGGTGACCTTGAACTGATCATCTGAGTACAAGCTTCCAACATAGAAATGAAACAAGCTGTGAATGGGGAATGCTTACTTTATTAACCACATAGGAATAAAGTTCAAGTTCAGGTTTATTTATAAAGCACATAAAAAAAAGTATCACAGTTGTGGCAGGTCTGCATGATGGACCAAAGGTGCCCGACTGATATGTAAACATCAAACTAAAGATCAAAACTAAAGATTTTTGGGAATTTATATAAAGACAGAACTTTCTCAGGAATATAAATACATATCCTCAAAACATGTGAGTTCACAAAACAAGATTCACAGGTGAAATATGTGATTTATAAATCACAGGTGTGTTCACAAATATCACATAAATCACATTTTTTTATAATTAATTAATTAATTGATTAATATTTTATTTTATTTTATTTTATTTTACCTGGAGGGCAGGTCATTCGTCGTCTTCACTGAGCACACAGCTCTGGCACAGGCCTTCAATTGCCCAAAAACCTCCCCACGACTGACCCGGTGGACGCTCCAGCTCCAACAGTTCAATTTCCACGTCCATTACAGGAAAGGCTGTCTAAATACAGAACCTGATGCCTTATCCCGATCTGCTGCCTTCTCCTACCCTGAAGCTGCCCCTTGCCTCACCATGTGGCACACACTAGAAGAAATGGTCAGACATTACCCACACTCATTTGAAAGAAGACCTCAAACCGCGCTCAGCCAAGGAATACCCCATCTCCTTTGAAGAACATCAGGGAGTGCTCTATCGTAGAGTGCCTTTAAAAAGCAGAGGAGAAAAATATCAGTTAGTGGTTCCCCAATCTCTGACTCATGAGTTTATGATCTACTATCATGACAATCCTCTTGGGGTCACTTGGGACAACTGAAGACTCTGCTAAATATTCTAGAAGTGGCCTGATGGCCAACTGTGAGAAGAGACGTCTGGCAGTATGTGAAAGGGTGTGAAACGTGCCAAAAATACAAAGCCAGTAATGCTAAGCCATCTGGTTTCCTTTAGAGCTCGCATGTTACAGAGCCTGGACACACCCTAGGCATGGACCTAATGGGACCATTTCCTGCAAGTAAAAAACAGAACACTTATCTCCTTGTCATTGTGGACTACTATACAAAGTGGGCATAAATGCTCCCACTGAGAGATGCCAAAACCCAGAAAATAGTAAAGGTGCTCCAAGAAGAGATCTTCACCTGCTGGGGCATCCCTAAATATCTGGTGTCTGATAGGGGTCCCCAGTTTACATCTAGTATTTTGGCAGATCTCTGTAAGACATGGGGTTGTGTACAAAAATTAACCACCAGCTATCATCCACAGTCTAACCTGTGTGACGAGTGTCCCGAAGCTTCATCAGCGTCGCCCTGGAAACAAGCGAGGAGCACCTGGCCATCATCATCACAGGCTGATCGGTCACAGCTGCACCTCATCAGGCGGCGGCTGCCACATAAGCCACGCAAGCCCTGCCATCTGGGAGACTTCTCCATGAGACTGAGCACTAACTCGCCCTCTCATTTTTCCCACAGACAGCAGCGTGTGACCGACCAGCCCCACAGGAGCACTGCACGGACCCTCTGCACTGGGAAGACGGAAGAGAGCACTCACGGCACCGGAGTACCTACCTGGACCTTTCTCACTATCACCCATCACCCCAATAAACTGACCCTCCGGGGTATTGATTGAGATTACTTGTCGTGTGATTCTTCACACCGTTACACTGGTGGAGAATGTGGGCAAATCAGTGAAGAATCACCGACAAGCGATCTTCTTCACCTCACCTTTTTTTCCTTGTTTTTGTCTCCGGGTTCTGTCACAGGCGAGCGCTCCTCCCCCACCATGGACGAAATCCTCCAGCGGCTCACCGAGGTTAGCATCCGCCAGCAACAAATAGTTGAGCACCTCGCCACCCGTCAAGGAGAGACGGAGCAGGAACTGCCGCCGGTGCTCAACGCGTTCCGCTGCCGGAACCCCGAGTACAAGCCGCAAAGCTGCTACCCAAGCTGACCCCTCATGATGACGTAGAAGCCTTCTTACAAATGTTCGAAGCGACGGCCACCACAGAAGGATGAAAACAGATGAGGAAAAGGATCGACCGGGTCATGCCATTAGACCGGGAACAACTGACGAAGGCGCAGCAGGCCCAACAGCGCCATTATAACCGGGCAGCCCAACCACGGGAGTTCCAGCCTGGAGACCGAGTCATGGTCCTAGTCCCCAACGCTGCGTGCAAGTTCCTGGCCACCTGGCAGGGTCCCTATACGGTGCTGGAAAGGATTCCACCCCCTATCTCTCCCCTACTATTTCATATCGTTAACAGGACCAGGATGACGCTTAGGGGGGGGAGTGTGACGAGCATCCCGAAGCTTCATCAGCGTCGCCCTGGAAACAAGCGAGGAGCTCCTGGCCATCATCATCAAAGGCTGATCGGTCACAGCTGTACCTTATCAGGCGGCGGCTACATAAGCCACGCAAGCCCTGCCATCTAGGAGATTCCTCCATGAGACTGAGCACTAACCCGCCCTCTCATTTTTCCCACAGAAAGCAGCGTGTGACCGACCAGCCCCACAGGAGCACTGCACGGACCCTCTGCACTGGGAAGACGGAAGAGAGCACTCACGGCACCGGAGCACCTACCTGGACCTTTCTCACTATCACCCATCACCCCAATAAATCCATCCTCCGGGGTATTGATTGAGATTACTTGTCGTGTGATTCTTCACCCCGTTACACCTGACAGAAAGGATTAATAGGACTGTAAAAATTATGATTGCAGCCTACATGGGGCAGTAACATCAAACCTGGGACCAGTGGATATCAGAGTTCTGTTTTGCCCTTAACACTGCCCAACAGGAGCGCACCGGGAAAACTCCCGCAGAGCTCATGATGGGCAGGCAGATTCTGGGACTGCTGGAGCGTTTAATCCACCGACCACCTTCACCAGAGCAAGCTGTTTATTCCCTACTGGAACGACAAAACATCATGGCGGACAAGGTGAAGAACAGAATGAGAGTGAGTCAGGCCAAACAAGCTAGGTATTATAATTACAGACGAAAAATGCGCAGTTTCAAATGGGTGACCTAGTTTGGATCAAAACTCATCCTCTTTCCAGCTCCTCCAATAAATTCTCTGCCAAGTTAGCGCCCAAGTGGGAGGGTCCAGCTGAGATCAAAAATAAAACAGGGCCAATAAATTACACAGTGTGTTGGGGCAACCCACCTCGAACTGATGTTTATAACATGGTGAACTTGAAGCATTATTACGGACTCTTTCCACCGCTGTTTTGCCTGTGCTTGGACTTGTACCCAAGGAGAAATATCTCTTGCTGTTTCTGGATCGTTTCTTCAGGATTTTCACAGGACAGCGCTGTTCCTTCGAGCTCACGGACTCTTGTGATTGCCGGTGAGACCGATCTCACACACACACACATAAAGACTTTCATCAATTTATATATTGGACTTTGCGGACAATAAACACACACACCCACAAACCTGTGAATCGTTATATATTTATCTATAGGTCAGGTCCCAAAACCATTCAAGCTGGCGGTTAACACTAGAACCGCCACGGGGTAAATTTTACCCGTGGCTGTTTTTAAAACGTACATAAAGATTTTTAATAAGACATTCAAGTCTCCCAGTCACTGACTTTTACTAAAATTGTGTGATTTACAATCCCCTGTTGTTAAAAACTGTTTAGATAAAACCAGATAAAAAAACGGGGCATTT